>NC_133484.1:15307084-15497729 GCF_025370935.1 Choristoneura fumiferana
TTGAAAAGGTTGAACAATGAACGTATATTAAACCTTTAAAATATAATTTAATTAAGATTTCTATTGCATAAACATAAATAGATTTGTTAAAAATTCATTCAATTTAACAAATATTTATTCCAACTGTAGAGGCAGTATAGGGAATTCTTTTATTAAAAAAAAAAAAACAAGAGAAGCTTCTTTCGTGCAACGAGGTTGCATACTTTATTAAAAGATCGGAAAATTTTACATTTTGGAAATACCTATTTCGTTGTCATGTAATTTGTTAGGTATCGATATATTTTTGATATCAAAAATTTAATTGAAGATTGTAATCAACACTTGATCGTATATATCTCTCGCTTTTTTCGTGTTAAAGTGAAATGACAGATCAAAGTAAAGTTCAAATATTTGGAATTCAGTGAGTAGACCCAACACTTCATTTATTCGGGCAACTTGATCCATATTTTGTTAGTATTTTCCTTACGACTATGCTAGTACTTAATTATAGCTTGTAGCTATTATTATTCAACAATTAACTTATTTATTATTCAACACAAAAGACTCAGTAAAACACACGGGGCAGATTATGCTGTTTTTTCGCCTGCTCGCGCCAAAGCCAACTGACTGTCATCCGCAAGCTGTCAAACGAAAAAGGCGCGCGTGCATTTGACCAACGATTGTTGGAAACAGGTAATTTTGGTACAAATACCAAAATGCATAGAATGTTGAGATGTAACACTGTCAAAAAGTACAAAATGCTTCTGCCACCAGGTCAATTTGTCTGAATATTTTAGGGACAAAACATGGTATGGCCAACATGCACTTTTACTCAAAATGTTTCCAAGGCAGCTTTCACTATGGTTCCGATGTCTTTGTGTCTGGAAGTTTTCAGGACAGAATACTCTGGGGCCAAAATGTACAAAACGCCATTGACTAAATGTTTTGTCGTTCGTCCCTACAAACATGTTGACATTAATATACTTTTTTACTTTTGTACAATTTGACAAGGGAATTTTCGGTCCCATTGATTATTTTCAGACCTTGACCATTTATCTTCTATTCGTTTTTTCTATCATGTATTTAGGCTCTTAGGTTTTTGTGGCATCCAATTGTTTTGTCTTTTGTTCATTATAACATGTTTACATTTACATACTTTTTGACCGTTGTACATTTTGATAATGAGGCATAATTATCTGTTTTCCGACTGTTGGCCCGCGGCTCAGTGCGTATGAAGCGAACCGGGGGTCTACCTCGATTAGACCTAGGTGGCAGCTTGCTAACGTCACTGTCACACGCTATAAGCTAGCAAGTAAAGGGTATTGCAAAGCTGTTCACACTTTACGGTTTGCGCAACGAAAATATTCACTCCACGCTACTGCTGCACTGTAATAACGAGACTAGTCAAGTCCTTTTCGGTATATCTGCGTGTACAGTCAGCAGCTGATGTGTCTAATAAGACGAAACGGTCAAAAAAGTTAAAACAATTTTTCAAACTTCATGCTTGACCGAAAAAAAAATCTTTTCGAAAACCTATCCTATTTTTATGCCCGGAATCTGAATGACATTCGTAGACGTGAATGTTTTTTCCGTTTTTATACATACATACCTTCGAATAAATAATAAGTCAGGAATTGTCAATACGGTATAAAATTTGCCTTCCATGTCCTAGTAGGCGGAGCTTAAAAGCGTGTTCTGCGCGTCATTTGACTGACAACTGACATTGCATCACGCGAGCAAACCAATCCCTGCTTTCTTTTTGAATTTTAACCAACCAACTAGCACGTCTATTTGCAACCTCGACAATTATTCGTATTTGAATCACAAGTCGTTTTGGTTTAAGGTATGGCCACTTTTTGTGTAGAATTTGTTCTGTTTTACGCTGAATTATTATTTATTCGTAGATAAGTACATACACAAAAAAACATTGAATTGGAAATTATATTTTGTATTTAAAAACTTAACCCACGCTTTTTAGTTCATTCAATTTACAAAATTTATACCAAAATTCAAGTCAATCCGGTCACAGAAATTGAATTTAAACAAACTTGCAAGATTTGAAGCAAATAAGCAAATACACTTTGTGAAGTTAGCTTTTAAGCTTGTAAACACATGGAAAAAATAAAATAAAAATACGTTAGTCATGAAATGGTCCCAAATCACGGTGCAGCGCCCATACGACTGTTTTTCCCTTGGAACCATCACCATCTCCTGCTGACTGTACTCACGCCCATGGTTGTTGCAGCTATGTCCGTCCCGTTGTGCGCGTGCGTGCCTGCGAAAGGCGTCGCCGCCTGTCCCGCGTGCCCGCCGCGGTACGCGTAGCCGTAGCCTAAAGCCCGTAGCTCGTAGACCGTAGCCCGTAGTGGTCAGTTTTTTTGGTGAAAGTAGTTGAGTAGGTAAATTAATTAATTTTACCGAATGTCTGTAAATAAAACTATTGTTATTATGGTAAGGAGTAGAATACTTAATAGGCGTTGTTGCGTAAAAGGTGATGAGTTCGAGTTTGAGTTCGAAATAACTGATTAACATCAAAACGTTTTCATGAGATCCAACATCCTGACCTAGATATTATTATATCAAAGCGGGTTCTCTAATTTTTCGCCGAAAATATTTTTTCATTTCCCATTACATTATTAAAAAAAAATTTTGGCCATCCAGGTTTTGTCTACAAATTCTTCTGAAATACTTCAGGTGGTTATTTATTAGGTTAGTTTGCTGAACACCGCTACAAGGTTTTTCATCGACATGTTTCACTTATAATCTTACCAACAAAAAGTTGGATAACCCCCGACTTTGTCACTTCAAAATTCAATATCCCGAAAACGGCTGAACTGATTTTGATAAAATATTGTCTAAGAACCATCGCTAGAAAACCTGCTTTCAAATAAAAAACTGCATTCAAATTGGTCCATCCGTTTAAGAGTTACGGTGCCACATACAGACACAGATACACAGACACACACAAAACACATACCTAGCGGCCAAACTTATAACACCCCTGTTTTTGCGTCGCGGGTTAAAAATGTACATTCGGTAACCACAAACAAAGTCGCAAAAAGCATTTATAGCGAGGTGTTCAGTCAAACGAACCAACCACCTGCTAAAATATTCCGGAAAATTTTGCGGACGCACTGTACTATGCGGAAGAACAGCTTTATCCCATTTTCCAAGTTTGGAAAAACTTTTTTATTGTTTGTGGGATGTAAAAATACATATCCAAATGCGATGATGCTTTGTCTACCTCTTTGCACACTACAAAACAATGAAACATTTTTAAGCTTAACCAAGCTTTACACGGGGTAACTAAAGCTGCACAAATTTTGGGGGGCAATTCTACTTTAAAAAACAAAATTAATTTTAACAAAAATTAATTGCTTAAAACTGGTTTCTAGGTATATTTACGGCGTGGTGCATAGAAATGAGGTTGCATTCCCTCGTTGATATTCTTTTTGGAGGTTGGCCGTTAGCTCAGACAATTTGTCATTATCATTGTCTTGAGCCATCCGCAACGGGATAGTGTCTCTGCGCTGCTGATTCCGGTCCACTCTCTTATATTGCGCATCCTATTTCCCTCGTTGACTAGCGATGCTAATTCGTGGAGAGAGATTACTGCCGGCCGTTTGATCCCCAGTTGTATCAATCAGGCACTCCTTGATGTGTCTGTGTAAAAATATTCGTATTTTTTCTTGCTCTCCCGTTACACATATCTTAACGTACCTAAGCACAGAACGTGAACCATTCAGGAGCATTACAATGTTAATGCCAACTTAATTTACTTATCTACTTAATAACTTACGATTGATTTATTTCGAAGGATCTAAATTATTTCAATGAAATCTTAGCCTGATTAAGAGTTACGCAGACTTTTGGCAGCAATATGGGTCCCACTGAAAAACAGCGTTGTGGCTTGCCGCAACATTATGCTGAGTGGGTCCCAATTTATACTATTCGATGTTTTATTATTATTATTTCTTCCTAAGTGTTTTTTCTGTGTACGAATATGTGTAAATAAATGTCTCTCTCTCTCTCAATATGGATTTTGAGCTTTTCTAATATTGTGCAATAAAGTTTAAGTAAATTAAGTCACTATCGCACCTTCAGGGGGTCTTAATAATGAGAACGATTCTGCATTTACATTCCTAGCGGTTCTTGTGGTTAAGAGACGGTGCCACATACAGACCACGATTATCACTAAACTTATATGCGGGTTAAAAATTTCCACCACAAACAAAGTCGCAAAAAGCATTTATAGCGAGGTGTTCAGTCAACGAACCCAACCTGCTAAAATATTCCGGAAAATTTTGCGGACGCACTGTACTATGCGTTTGTTTTCTATTTATTTTATTGGTTCGTTTCCCATTTAAGAGGTTACTAAAAACTGCATTTTACCGTTCGATGCGAGTTAATTTGGATTTAAAACTGTTTTAGTGATAAATAGAAGTATCACTGACATGAAAATTTTTAAGCTTTACCAAGCCACGGGGAACTAAAGCTGATAACAATGCTTTGCAACCTTTAATTGTAAAAACTGAATTTTTGGTTTCTACTTTAAAACTAAAATGAGGTTGGGTTCTGTAATGGCACTCAGTTTTGTTGATGATATGTTCTGATATCGGATTGAATTTTCCAATCTCTCGTCGTGGTGAATTTATAGATTTGTCTTGTGTCTGTTACACATTCTTAACGTACCTAATTAGAACGTGAAACACAAGCAGACAATGTGAACCATTAATTTACTTATCTACTTAATAACTTACGATTGATTTATTTCGAGGATCTACGAAAAGGCTCTAAAATTATTTCAATGAAATCTTAGCCTGATTAAGAGTTACGCAGACTTTTGGCAGCAATATGGGTCCCACTGAAAAACAGCGTTGTGGCTTGCCGCAACATTATGCTGAGTGGGTCCCAATTTATACTATTCGATGTTTTATTTAATTATTATTTCTTCCTAACGTGTTTTTTCTGTGTATCGAATATGTGTAAATAAATGTCTCTCTCTCTCTCAATATGGATTTTGAGCTTTTCTAATATTGTGCAATAAAGTTTAAGTAAATTAAGTCACTATCGCACCTTCAGGGGGTCTTAATGGCAACAATGAGAACGATTATACTTATATTATATCATTATCATCGCATTGTTTTGGTTCAGGAGGTTACTGACCCGGCTAATTATCACGAGTGATTAGAGTATCAGCATGTGGTTTGCTGATAACAATTTCCATGACATTTCATTCCTTATTTATGGGTTCTGAAAACACTGTTATGTATTCTACTTATTGAATTTTAAAGTAGGTGAAAATATAGATTGTTTTGATGTTATTATTACAAGTTATGACTGTATGTTAGGTACTTACTAAAGCCTTATTTACCGGTTCGAGAAATAAGATGCGAGTTAACCCGTCTATGGATTTACAAGTGTTCGAGCGTCGGCTATATAAATAGAAGAGCGGAACCGTATTTCTAGTTTTCACTGACATTTTAGTAGATGAATAGAGATTTAAATAGTGACTCTACGGTACAGTCAGGTGTATTCATATGTTACAGCGCAGCGTGCAAAAACATCTGACACGTCCTACTAGCTCTAGAAATAGTGTCGTATCAGCTATTTATGCACGCTTGTTGTGTCAGATATTGGTGCTGGTAACTGTACGTGATTCAGCTTATTCGACTGTGAAAGTACCTGAAAGGCACTGCGCCGTCTCCTTCTTGAAGTACCGCTTCCGCTGAGAAGAAGCTTTAAGTAATGATTATTTCGAACTGATCTGATACTGAAACCGGAAGGTAGGCAACGGATCTCTGTTATAAAACAACGAACAAAGCCGTGTTTGGGCTTCATGGAATCGTTGTGAGATGTACTTTGGCTGCGGATTCGGTTTTTTTTTAACAAAAAAGTAAAACCGACTCCAAAAAAATAAAAAAATAACAAATAATTTAACCGACTACAAAACACTTGAAAATATTTTTTAGCACTAGGCACCTACTAGCTCGAAGTCGGTGTCTCAGCACGACCCAGCAGGATGGATTGAATGAAACCCATAGTATGTAGGTAGGTGAGGTAGACAACTATTGTTCCATTCCTGCTGGCTCGTGCTGAGGCACCGACTTCGAGCTAGTAGGTACCTAAAAAATATTTTCAAGGATTTTGTAGTCGGTTCCATTTTTTGTTATTGTTTTATTTTTTTGGAGTTGGATTTACTTTTTTGTTAAAAAATTCTTTATATAATTAAAGTATCTTTCTTATGATATCAATTTTGACTGGTTATCAGATCCGTGTAGTTACCTATATTGACTCACCTGTCACGTAGCCATGAACAAAAATAAGTAGACAGCCTACCAATCCAAAATCCGGTTATCAAAAGAATGAAGTTATAAAAAAATTACTTAAATTAATTGAATTATAAATAGCCATGAACACTTTTCGATACGTTTTGCTATCATAGGGGTGTCTGTAAATAAATAATATTTATTAAAAAATATGTCTCATCTAGTTATCAGATGGGTGAAGGTCCATGTCACCGGCTCTTAGACCAACATGTTTGTTTTTAATGTTTGCACTAGTACCTAATCTTGAAATAGTTATTTGTTATGCAAGGGTGGAAAGTCACTGTATGGCTCGAGTGCTTATATGGAAACCCGAGCAAGCGAAGGATTCTAGGATAGAACCACGTGCGAAGCGAGTGGTTCAAAAGAAGAATTTTGAGCGTAGTCGAGGGTTTCAAAGGCACGAGATGCTAAACAACTTTACATCCGAGCGAAACACACAATTGATATTTCACCTCACAACAGCGAGAAAAAGCAGTACCATACCAACCATCAGTCAAATAAGTGGTCTATTAATTTTTAAACAAGTTCCTATCAAATTACGTCGCTAAAGTCGAACTTTCAAGTTGACAGACACGTTGACAGAGTTATAACCGATTTCCATGTTTAGGTAAAAATACCTAACTTCTTGTAAAAAAAGTTGATAATTGTATTATTATTATATTGTGCATTACATATTTTCATCATGTGCCAAGTTTCATAGGCGGGAGAATTATTCGTAAGTCTCCATACAGCGAATCTCCTCGTATACTAGACATTATGTATTTTCAAGGTTCGCCCCAGTTCATGATAACGTTCGAATTTCAAAACCCTTTCCAGCCAAGAGGGGAAATAGTAGATTGTACAACAAGAGCATAAAACGAGCCATTTTACCCAAGACGTTCATATAGCCACCCGAGCCGGTACGGCGAGGGTGGATAGACACGTCAAGGGGAAAATGGGTTTAATGCTAGAGTTTTACATTATGCTTTTCACTTCGATTGCGAGGAAATGAAATAGCAACAGTGGAAACAATTGCTCAACTATGTACCTTTTATTGTTCACGCATTACTATTATAACTATATATTTTTATTTTTATTTATTTATTTTGATTGATTTGATTGATTTTTAGTTTTATATAAATTAAAAATTATTTAAAAAAATAATATGTTGAAACTTCTTTGTTTGTGGCTGTTTACACCTCATTGCCTTGGTCTTAGTAACGCTTTTTCACTTCTCATGCTCGTAAAGTTCGTGTTAGTGCATAAAGTAAATTCTTCGTCTAGGACCAAAGTAATCAGCTGTCAACAGCCACAAACAAAAAAGTGTCTATAAGTATATTTTTAATAATTTTAATTTTATGTAAAACTTTAAATCAATCAAATAAATCAATAAAACTAAAAAATTATGATTGATCGGTGATTTTGTATAGCAATGGAAAAATAAAGGGTATCTAGTATGTGAGCAATTGTTTCCATTTGGTATTTAATTTCCTCTCAATCGAGGTGAAAAGCAGTGTAAAACTCGAGCATCAAGCCCATTTTCCCCCTCTACGTGTCTATTCACCCTCGCCGTACCGGCTCGGGTGGCTATATGAACGCCTCGGGTAAAATGGCTCGTTTTAAGGTCTTATTGTACAATCTACTATTTCCACGCATATTTCAAAGGACAAACGCAGCATTTTTGAGCTGGTGAGGTGAAAACTTTTTGAACACGGATAAGCTAGCCCTGAAATAACTACATTTTTAACAAGTTGTTTTTTTATTGAATTTATTTTATTTATTACAAGATTTTATTTAACTTGCTATGTACGTACTCGTATGTGTGTATATGTAAATTATTATGCAAGAAAATGTCATGACGACTGTAGACCGAATAGACACATTTTGTTGAGTAACAACAATGAAACATGAAGCTTCAAAACCCCAGTCTTTATTATATTATGATAACAAGCCTTTGCCTTCGTGCCCACCGGAACGTACGGAAGGCGAATGTTTAATCTCGGGATTATGCGCAGTATGTCCTTTAGCGGTACAAAGAATGAGAATCTTCCAAATATACAAGCTCCCCTTTAAGGCATCTTGTCGTAATTAAGTGATTTTCGTATATTTTAATAGAGATAATATTAGGAAGGATAATATTGCAAATGCGAAAGTTTGTATGTCTTTTTTCGTTTGTTAGGCTTTCACGCTTAAATGAACGACAAAAGAAGTAGAGATAGTTTGAGACCCTGAGAAAAACATAGAATAAGTAGTTTTATCCCTGAAAATTTCCTAGTTCTTGCGATAAACAAATTCTTCTTAGACAGAGCCGCAGGCAATAGCTAGTAAAGAAACTACTTTGGAGCAACAAACTTGCGTAAAATTATTCAAGTAAATTCATCAAACTTTAAAGTAACCGCGACGGCGCAATTAGTTCCCACAACTTCCCACGCCATCTGTTATCGGGCCGCGGTAACCACTCGCCACCGACTTATCGCTGAAAATTTTCCCGTTTTCCCAGGAGCGAGTGTGCCATGAGTCCGCCCCCGAACAAAACTAGCGCACTCTGCGCGGACCGGCAGTCTCCGACCGGCATCGGTTTGAAGTGCACGTACGACATGGATCGCGATCGACTTGGTTTTTGGGGCTGCGGGGACGGACAGTCCACCAGCCGTCTCTCCGGTCTCGACCGGCTCAAACACCCTGGTCTCAACAAGGTAGGCTCAACACTAAGTCTTTATATTGACGTTTTAATTTCACAGATTTTGGTTGCACTCAGGTTAGGTCATGGTTGCGGAAGTGTGCATCTGTGGTACGAGCGAGTGACTACGCTACAGCTGACCGGTGCATTGTCATGCAAATTGTTTGTTTGTAATTCTGATCCAAAGTCCACGTGGTACGCACGATCTAAACTTTGTCGTAACTTTACACTCCGTGTTTACTGTTTACAACGCACTTATAACTTTTAAATTACATGTAACTGAAGCAAAACTGCTAACGTTTTTATACAGTTAATAAAATTACTCTACGTACGTTTTAAATTTTCTCAACCACCACTCATCATTTAATAATAAATATTTTATATTAGTGAGGTATTGATTATTAATGTTATATTTTCTTGCTTTAGTTATCATAATTGAGCAAAACGACATTTTCTACACTCAATTATCTACGGCGATTACGTCTTCTTATCAATTTATCAAGTTTTAAATCAATACATAACTTACGTCAGTCATAAATCAAGCTCTAACGCCCTTAACAACGCGAGTAATAGTCTGGTGTTCGCATATTATATAGACCACGTCCACTTGAATCGATTTGAGGGTCTGCAGTAGGTACCATCAGCCAAATAAATGGTCTATCAATTTTTAAACTAAGTAATTTCTATCAAATGAATATGTCGCTAAAGTCGAACTTTCAAGTTGAGAGACACGTCTATTTGGCATTATTGTTTTGTGACATGCAAACGATTATCAACTTTAAGGTTGTAGACCACATATTTGGCTGATGGTACCTACCGTCGCTATTAATATGACAGTTAGCATCCAACACATAGTATCCACCTGGACCCTCAAGTCTAAACGATCAATGTAGGTACAATTAAGATTGTTTTTTGGAGTCTTTGTATTTTTTATTTCAACTCCAAATTTTGTTACTTTTACGGTAAAATACAAACTAAAACATAGATGCACAGAAAAACCAGAAAAAGAGACCGTGCTTGCTGCGTGCTATACCCCCCTACACTACACTGTTGTGTGTTGGATGCTAACTGTCATATTACTGCAGACCCTCAAATCGATTCAAGTGGACGTGGTCTATATAATATGTGAACACCATTGGACTAAAACTCATGTCGTTAAGGGAGTTAGAGCTTGATTTATTTTGACCTGGGTTCGATTCCCAGCGCTGGTTTCTTTTTCTGTTTTTTCTGTGCATCTATGTTTCAGTTTGTATTTTCGAAATCAATGTACAGTCAAGTGCAAAGATATCGACACGGCCAAAGTTACAAAATTAAATATACACGACTTTATGCACTTAACATTAAGGTCGTGTACTTACACACATTTTTTTAACTTTGGCCGTGCCGATATCTTTGCACTTGACTGTACCTGAATCACCAGCCAGACGTTACGAACTATAACAAAAGAACCTAATCTGCATAACAGTCGATATCTACAAACTACACAACCACCTATAGGTATAGCAGTTGTAGTACAAGCTCTTTGTACGTTCCCCAGACTCGAGGGTTACCGGGGAGGGCGCCAGGCAGGGGTGTGTTTGTATGAAATACAGGACAAAGGCCCATAATCAGACTTCAAATTTCCAATAACATTTTGAATGTTTCCCGCCTCACGCTTGCTTTTCTGTTAGGATTTCTCGCAATTAAAACCCTATATGGAAGGGTTTGTAGTAACGTTCACAACACGGCGGAGGGAACGGACGGAGTTAGGTGGAGTAATCAATTCCACATTTACTTAATTTGCTTGAAATCTTGAAGAGGTATTGAAGAGTTCGCTCGTGTTGCCCATTGTTATGCGTCTGCACGTGCGAATCTAATTTTCGGTGAAATCCAATTTATAAACGCGTAGGCATGCCATAATGTAGGTATCTAGTATCTTTAAAAGAGCAATTGTTGTATATTTATTTGTTTTGGAGATCTCGGAAACGGTTCTTACAACTTCGATAAATCTACTTACGACTACTTTACTATGTAACTACTTCGATTTATGTAAGCCATATAAAAACATGTTATGTATGGCATCCTGAGTTTTCAGAAATAGAGTTAAATTACTTCGACGTCACTTATGTAAATAACACACGCATTTTGTCATAAGAAGAAAGATTTGAAACAATACAATACAATACAATGACTTTACTGTACACCAGAAATAGTACGCGATACAGAAAACAGGTACACTTAAAGAAAATTACAATACAAGGTAAAAAATGGCGGCCTTATCGCTTAAGAGCGATCTCTTCCAGGCAACAATTTCATCAATGTTTCTGTCTGTCCTTGCCCTTTGTATCAGAAGAAATTATAGTATTCATTTTTTTTTTATTAATTAATCACATTTTACAAAAATAACAACTTAAAAATATTTTCATAGTTCTGTAATCAGATTTTCAGATACATTTTTTACTTATATATCTTTTGACAAGATACATCGGAAACTATTACATAACTTGACCGTCACTGAAGGTTAAATTCTCGTTAGCATTTCGACTAACCCAACCTTTGAGAACCCAACACTCCAATGGTTATTTATTAAAGACAAATTATGTCCGGGCAGCACTTTTTATTTTGGTTTTATATCAACTGTTCTGTCCGTGACTCATGTTGGCAACATTTCTTACGAGTTGAACTATTTAAGTATTTTATCGATATTGAATTTCCTTTCATGTCAGGCAAGGCGCCCATCTGTTTGCCAACTAATCGATGCCGTACTATAGGTAATACGGTCACAGGCATGTCGCCAGGTAAAGAGGAAGATATATATAAAGTATAGTAAGTACAGAGGACGTATACATAAGTTTCCTTGTTAATGACGATAAACTTCCTATAGATATGTTATAAATAATATTGCTTTTAAACTACTTTTCATGATGCTTTTAAGTCTTTTAAGGACTAGCTGTGATTTTATAATTATTATAGTTGATTTGAACTATACATAATACTGAACATTAAACTTTTCGAGAGGTGCACTTATAAATACGTCTTTGGAAAACCCGTCCACACATTTAATAATGTAAACAGTATGGTTTTTGTAATGTGGGTAGATACGTGTCAAAATGACCATATTTGCCCGAGTTTCCTCAAATTGACTAACGTTTAGCGTAATGACAAGCGTACCTATGCATTGTACTGTTACTAATGTTAGGAAGGAAAACCATGCGTGTTAATTGATGAGTAACCACAACAGCTGACTCTATGTAGAGTATTACGAGTCACGGTGACCATTGGCGTTTATTATTAGGATATTTCAGCATGTTGCTCAAGCTTTTCTAATAAGTAGTAAATTGTTAGTTGGTCGATTCCATATACCTACTCTAAGCCGCCCACTAACGTGATCGTCATTAAATTCATTATTAACTAAATTAATACACGCACCTATTGGTAGACGTACCTATAGCTGTAACAGACATCGGCGCGGACAGGTCAGGTGTTCTTATTTGAGTATGAACTAACATGATTAACGATGGAGCAGAGCAGAGCAATAAGTACCTATATAATTTTGAACCTGTACCTATCAAATCAAAGAATCCTTTAGCACTGTAGCCTACCCAGTCGCGTAAAATATCTTTCTGAATATTCGCGGGAGGAGGCGGGGATGTGATGTTATTCAATATTATATTCAGTAGTATGGAAAACCAGGCAAGTGCGTGTTGGGTTTCGCACATTTAGGATTCCCTATCAAATGTACATAGAATATAAGCCGTCCAAATGGCAGTTTTGTGTTTGACCGCAAAATTGAAGGAATTTTAAATTTGGTATTACATACATACATATATAAGTAGGTATATAAGTATTGAGTATACATAAAATCACGCCTCTTTCCCAACGGGGTAGGCAGAGACTACTTTGCAGCTTTAGTATTTGCTTTGAGTATTTACCTATCTAGATAGGATGCTTTTATCCTGGAAAATTTCATAGTTTCCGTGGCATAGCGATAAATGAATTCTACGCAGACGGAGTCGCGGGCTACATGCTAGTTTAAAATTATTTTTTGAATATTTGTCAGGTTCTGGGTCAACGAGATGCTTACTCGTATACTGTGAACATTTGAGGACTAACTCAACTGTTTAGAGCTGTAAAACCTGTGTGACTACTTTTAATACTAATTAATTACTCGCACTTGAAGTATCCCCTCTAGGTTGGCAACGCATCTGCAATCCCCCTGGTGTTGCAGGTGTCTATGGGCGGTGGTGATCTCTTACCATCAGGAGACCCACTTGCTCGTTTTCCATCCAGTCGAATAAAAAAAAGCAACAGGGATTAAACCCAATCCTGATGCAGAGGTTTCTGGTGATTTTTTGTATTTAATCTTCTCGGTCCCCGGTTGTGGCAAGTGTATTTTGAAAAAAAATTGAATGCAGTTTTGTTTCCACTTAAATACTTACAACGGCATGTTTCTCATAGAACCCTATTCCCATCGGCTTGCCCAATATTTACAAAATCGGACTACAGGACATACATGATTTATGAAAGATATATGCGATCTGATTTATGAAAGATATATGCGATCTTTGCTTCGGCTTTACCACGAACATATCTGACGCTACGCCACTGAAGTTTCCCTTCAGTCACTTCCCTTCAGGCAGTTGGAATGGCGTTAATAAATTTCCATCCCGTATACCGTTTTACCAATACTAATATTTGACACAGCAAGGCGTGCATAATTATCTGATACGACTCTATTTCTAGGGCCGGTGGACGTTTAGATATTGTTGCACGCTCCGCTGTGGCAGGTATTAATGCAGATGACTGTACCAGCAGTCTTTAAGCTAACCCGCGGACGGACGGACGGACATGGCGAAACTAAAAACGGTAACTTTCAACAATTTCGTAGTATTCGTCGTTTATCTCGTCAGATCGACCCTGATCGATAGATTATAACTGTGGGTCAATGAAAGACAGGTAACTTAACTAATGATCGGTTTAGAGCGCAGTGAGTAATGAGTGTATGACATGCATGTAAATCATGGACGTTTATTACATCTATACACATATACACTTGTAAGGTTATAATGTAAAGAACACGCGGCGGGCGGTCAATAGCTATAATTCTAATTATTGGTTGACAACTTTGCTAATGTTTCGCCGATTATAAATTTCTCAAAAGAAGAAAAAGTTGCCTTGAGGCGGGATCAGAAAAAGTCGATACTTAGCAGGAGAGAAGTCAATCCCTGATGTGCTCTGAAGATAATTGAAATAGTTCGTTAGAAAACTAACTCTCGCGTGGGTTTTGTTTTTACCAGCTTTTATTTAACTTGCCCTGAAAGTTGTTGTTTTTGTCTCTGATCTTGAAGTTCATTTTGATTTTGACCCACTTTCAGTGGTCGGATTAATTTAAAATTTGGTATAGGTACATACATAATAATATGTCAAGTAGTGTATGTTGGATGGCATTTCAAGTACAAAAATGTTTTTGTTTTTAACACAAACTTATTTATTTGCAGTTTAGGGACTTGGCATAGAAAATAGCCACAAAATGTAGGTAGACGACTAAGAAGGGAGTATCGTTAAAGATTAATAACCGAGTTGGCTAAGACTCTGCAAGCAGTCAAGGCTAAAATTAAAGACGGAAAAGGAATGTTAATATAACGGGGATACCCATTGTTTCGCTGCCAAGCCAACCGAGCAATAAAAATATTCACTTTTTCTTTGACTCAAGCAAAGGTCGGAATGAAATAGTTCTTTGAAGAAAACTGCTGTCACTCGCGAGACCAATCCTTTGCCTGTCGCATTACCAATTCCTTTCAATCTTCTTTGAATGGTTTATTATGGAATCTATCTCGAAATTGCGTAAACGAATTCTTGTGACAAGCGTGAAATTTCGGCAAATTGTTGCCGGTTTCTTTGAAGTATTTGGGCATTGTTTGGCTTTTATATGGTACGGACTACGAATAGGCCCATGACAAAATATTTAAAAACAGAAAAATCACAGTAATAATTCAATGTGGAAGTTGATTTTTTAAAATTATAAACTATATTTTCCAAAATTACTCAGTGTTCAGTCAGCATGCAGTGCGTAGGTAGAGCCTCTATTAAGATTGGTTTTTTGGAATCTTTTTGTATTTTTTATTTCTATTCCAAATTTTTTGTTACTTTTACGGTCATCCCGTAAAACCTATATCGAAAATACAAACTGAAATATAAATGCACAGAAAAACCAGAAAAATAAGACCAGCGGTGGTGTAGCAGTATAGCACACGGCACGGAATGCCGAGGACCTGGGTTCGATTCCCAGCGCTGGTCTCATTTTTCTGGTTTTTCTGTGCATCTATATTTCAGTTTGTATTTTCGATAGAGCCCCTATTGCTTATTAATTTCACGAGGGATTGCGCGCCGATTAAATGCGCTCAGTAATTAATGCACGGGATTATCCTTGGTGTGTTATATGTAAGCGTGATGTTACTATAAAGCCGCATTCACAATTTATAATCTGTCGTGTTGTATCGTGACGCATCAGAACGGTGTTCAAATCGACATTTGGATACCGCTGCGAGCGTTTCAACCGCTAACAGTTTCCTGTCGCATTGATATTGAAGAAAGAGCGTTAGCGTGAAATTTTAATAAAATTATACCGCAACCACATTCTGTTTTATAAAAAGCTTCCATTCGGTGTATCTCATTTGTTACAATTATGGAACAACATGCTGATAGCGGTTAAAGTCCTCGTAGAACTATCCATTTTTATCTTCAACAAGAACACTGTTAATATTTTAAATATTTAAGAATGTCCTTAATATGTAATGAAACAAAAGTCATCTAAGTAAGTAAGACTCGAAATGCTGTAAGTCCTTCGGAACTTGATCCGATTTTCTTTATGGATAAAGAGTTTTGTGTCAGGTACCTATAAAGAAAGGTTTCAGGAGTACGAATCATTGTGAATCAGTTTGTTTTAAAACGAAGAATTTTGTGAATTCATTTTTATTTGAAGCCACATCTGCAAATAAAATAAATCCACATATTTTTTTTATAAGCTGAGGTTGATAACTAGTATATGCAGCTGTCAACTTCGTATTAGTAATCTAAGCGTGTTTTTAAGCCATGAAAAGCAGCCTTTATAGCACAAAGCCGTCAAAACTAATTATGACACCCGTAACCAAGTTTGTATATGGGATTAACGTCGCCATACCAACCAGATAACACCGTTCACGGCATTAAAGCAAGCCGCTGCATAATATTAGTTTACGCGAGGCTGTGTTCTACTCAAGTCCGTGTAAAAGTAGAAACATCAGAGTAAATATTGTAGTTTGGAAAACTTCGTGAAATCTCACTAGCTAAGCACATCTTAAACTTAAAAATCTGCAGACTCGAAATCGTTAGAAGCTAGATACATTACACAGGATGTAAAAAATACAATAACCTTAAATGATATAATTGTGTGCAAATGTCAATCTGTGTTGCCTTGTATTATGTACCTTGATCTTAATGTGTCGCGTGTGTCTAGGTGTGGTGCTGTTGCAGGGTACCCTTGCGTTTCTACGTTGAAAGGCACCACGATGTATGTGTAATACAGCATATGAGTAATCGTGAGGTTTGCTTTGTTAAGCTGCGTTGATAAAAACCTTTTTGTTTGAGGGTAAACACAAAAAATTACAGTAGGTACATGGAAAAAAGGTTTATTGTAATAAAAATTTCGTGGCTGGTTACCAATATAGAGTAGGTACGAAATGTTCCCTTTGATTTCTAGGGAATAATTAAACAATCTCGCAAACTCAACATTAAATGTTCGCTCGGATATTGTGCTCCAAAATTTGCGGGCTCGTTAATTAAGTGTTTAGCGTTCTTTCAGTTTTAATTACACTTTTTGTTGCTTCAGGAGCCGCTCTAGTAATTTGAATTGTTTATTTTAGACTTAAATTGCTTTGGTTTTAAAATAGGTTGATACAAATTAACATGTTATTTTACATACTCGAGTATTCCGACTAAGCCGAGTATAGAGTTGCAAGTAAAATCGTGCAAGTAGCATTACATTGCGGCACTCGATTGACAACTACAAACTCGTTGGCTTTACGGCCTCGCAATGTAATGCAACTTGCACGATTTTTCTTGCAAGTCTAAACTCGGCTTTCGTTGCGTTCTAGCTGATATGTATCATTATCCCAACATCTTTATTATCTTCAACTTACTATTTGAGACTATACGCGAAACTCTCGCAATAACTAGAAAATTTGTGCAAGCATTGCATGTAAACAAAATGAGAAAATGTAATTTATCTTGATAAAATTAAATATACTAAGCAGCTAAAAATATGGGCCTCAAACGTATGCAGTACAGGTAAGTTTGTACGTAGAGTGGACCATATTTTGTGCAGCTGAGTATATTAAGTATGAACGCAATTTAAAAATCGACTACACGCATTCCGTTTGCTAGACAATAATTTCTTCTACTTAAATAAATTTCTTAGAAAATAATTCCGTCTAATACTTTATAATTTTGAATAGATTGACGATTTAAAATCAAATCCACTCTCGTTAGAATTAATTGCACAATCGAAACAACTCAACAATTATATTAATTGGGTAACAAACAGCTAGTAGTGGAATGTTGACGCACGAGTACTTGCTGGCGTGCTCGTTTCTCCTGAGAAATGTAGAGCACTTCTTTTATTTTAATGCTCATCTTTTGAATATTTTAAACTAATTGATTATTTTCATGTTGTATGAACTGCAAATTAATGATGTTTGTGTGTGTGTGTTACCCACTATATAACAAACAAACAAATACACAGACAAAGCAATAGAATTTCACTCTATATTCTATTAGAATAGGTTATCATTTTATCCGCGTATCATTACCTACTTCAGCAAATGCTTACCTATAAAACTATTATTATGTAGTTTAGTAGAGCAAGCCACACCCTCTTTGTATTAAACGCTGGTCGCTACGAGTATGTACCTTTGTATTGTACCTATATACGTTCCATTTTATACAAAGATATGTTTTACCACTTAGGTACAATATATCATTTTTAGGGTTCCGTAGTCAAGTCTGTTGTATCTACCTAATAAAGGGAACCCTTACCTACTTCGTTGTTGGTCTGTCTGTCTGACTGTTTGTCACCACTTTTTTCTCAAGATTGGTAAGTTATTATTTCTCAGACATCAGACATTGAGTTCAAATCAATATTACTTAATTGTTACTTATGACTATGGCTACATAAAGCTGTAGGAAAATTCAGTTTCTAACTCACGCGCAGAAGATTTTATTTTTGAATGTGTATATTTTGTTTGATATTGGTTTTTACTTTTCGTTGTACAGTCGTATGTAATATATCAACTTATCCATTTCAGAGTCTTAATACGATGTAATATGTATGACCGTGGTAACATATTTTTAAAAGTTTCGAATAGATACATATTTTTGCACTTTACTGTATGGAACCCTCAGCGATTGAGTCTGACTCGCACCTTACCAGCCTTTAAAATTATGCCTCGCATATTCCATCTAGCCAATGGAAATACTGACATAAGTAACGTCATCCTCTGTCACAATTTACCTCCACTCGAATGGGTTTATTGTAGAATTAATATTCCCAGGATAACTTACAGTTTTTCCTCACTGCCTCGCTTTTGGAGTTTTCCCTTCACTGAAACGTTATCGTACAAAAACTGATGAACTTGACATTTGCTCACTAAAAAACTGATTAGTAATTTGATTACCTACTTACTTAGATGTTTTTTTACTTTCAGTCAGAAAGGTCAATGTTGCGAATTGTTCAAGCTGAACTGTTAACAGTAAAGCTAAGGTGATCTTGATCTGGTACTTAATCATTTTGATATCATCTAATAATCGTTAACGTAAATGAATGATAAACGTACGTCTCATCTCAGTGCCATTCAGAGATTTCGTGAATTAATTACTGCGCAAGCGAGCCTTTTGAACTTCTGGCAGCTGACACCTTTTCCCGTCCCGTAATTTCGTGATTGCTTTTATCAAAGACGTCTAACTTTTAAAAAATATTTTTCGGATTTCTTTGTAATCCGAATTTCTGATTTATATTAAGGGCTTATTCATTATTTAGTATTGATGTTTGATTTTTTTTTTTATTTAATATAATCGAAACAATATAAATACAATGAACTTATTATGCCACTATTGGAAAACCCACTGGGGGTTTATGTAATAGTAGGCGAGTTACAAAGCCGAAGCCGTGGTGGCCTAGTGGTTTGACCTATCGCCTCTCAAGCAGAGGGTCGTGGGTTCAAACCCCGGCTCGCACCTCTGAGTTTTTCGAAATTCATGTGCGGAATTACATTTGAAATTTACCACGAGCTATGCGGTGAAGGAAAACATCGTGAGGAAACCTGCACAAACCTGCGAAGCAATTCAATGGTACGTGTGAAGTTCCCAATCCGCACTGGGCCCGCGTGGGAACTATGGCCCAAGCCCTCTTGTTCTGAGAGGAGGCCTGTGCCCAGCAGTGGGACGTATATAGGCTGGAATGATGATGATGAGGCGAGTTACAGCGGTTCAGTACATAGATTTTTTGCTTAAGATAATTAAGTTGAAGTATAAATATTTAGTTGTTAGTAGTTAGTAGGTAGGTACTTTGTTGTCACTCTCAAGGTAATATTTTTTGAGTATTTTCTTACATTTTACCGGAGTGTTGGCAGTGTTTACAACTTCGTTCAACAATTCCTTTAGGGATAAGTTCGACTCTGTATCTACTACTTTCTGATTAAATATTACGTATTTGTATTTTTAAATTGTTGTGTGCAATAAAGAGCATTCCATACGTTCGAGTCTAAAAATATGAGCTTGTTCAACCCTTCTGAACTATGAACCATAGACTCTTATTCCGGCGTAACAAGGCCGTGGTACGGTAGTAGATACTATTAGTTATTCTGTGGCCGTGCTAACAAATATCTTTGAGTAGTTCGAATAGCTAGGTACATAATTTACCATTTGAGAATTGTACCTACGTAACCTAAAGTAAAGTTGATGATCAATCATCCAATGAACCAAAATTGTTCTAAAAAGTAAATAAAGTAATCTGAGCTGTGTTTTTAATAAAGCAATGCGATGTAGAAATGCCTCAATTTGTAACCGTGCCACCATTTGCAGGTAAGCCTTATTGATCGCCCGCCTGCGTTGCTGCATTTCTATTAAATCTATATATATAAAAGAAAGTCGTGTTAGTTACACCATCTATAACTCAAGAACGGCTGTACCGATTTGGCTGAAAATTGGCGGGGAGGTAGCTTAAAACCAGGAGACGGACATAGGCTACTTTTTATCCCGATATTCCCACGGGATAGGGATAAAATCTCAAAATAACAACCGCTGGGCTTAGAGCCGTGAAATTTGGTATGTGGCTAGCTGGTCGTCTGGAATAACACATAGGTTACTTTTTATCCCGATATTCCCACGGGATACCTAGGGATAAAATCTCGAAATAACAATCTCGGGGCTTAGAGCCATGAAATTTGGTATGTAGGTAGCTGGACCTCTGGAATAACAACACATAGGCTACTTTTTATCCCGATATTCCCACGGGATAGGGATACACGCACACAAACACCACGCCTGTATTCCCAAATGGGGAAGGCAGAGCACACGAAACGTTACCGCTTTGGAGCCACTTTTAGCAATTTTAGGTTTAAAATTTGTCAAAAAAAGGTACAATAGAGATAAAATCTCGAAATAATAACCGCTAGGCTTAGAGTCATGAAATTTGGTATGTAGGTAGCTGGACATCTGGAATAACACATAGGCTACTTTTTATCCCGATATTCTCACGGGATAGGGAAAAATCTTGAAATTTCAGCACTGGGTTTAGAATCTTGAATTTTGTACAATACGGTATTTGACAACTCCTGATTTTGCCATATCTTAATATTATTATGAAAATACAGATAGTGTTTAGCGAAGAGAAAATTTAAATCGGTTGAAAATAGGATTTATAGTGATTTTTTGAAAAATCTATATACATGTCTCTTTTTCAAACGCTTTTCTCTATGCAGCAAGTATGACGGTACTGGCGTGTGACGTCACATGCCAGTATGTCTTTCTCTGTCTAATCTTGAATTTCAAACCTTTATAACTTTGTTATTTGAAAAGGTAGCTTAAAAATTGTTTTTCTATTCGATAACAGGCATTGTGTAGTTTTAATATATAAAACATATACAAAATAGTCAAATACCGTATTGTTCACATTCACAACACAACCTCAATGAAAACCACAATATAAATTTTGGAAATAATCATTTATAATAATGGTGTCCTAACCTGACTTTGTTTTATTTAATCCTTATTATTCTAATAAACTTTAACGTTATGTTTATTTATACTCATTCAGTTACGTTAGTAAAATCCTACATTGTTTAGCTAAAAGTTAACACGACATTCATTGTTTGCCTGTTAAGTAGGCGGTACGAAGTTCGCCGGGACAGCTAGTTCCTAATAATACTTACTCATTTGCCAGGAACATGTGTTACTATTCCATTCTTACAAGAGCTCAGCAGTAGTCATAACGTTTCGTGAATGTATTCTATAAACTTGTCATATTGCCGTAGTTAAAGATACCGTGATGTGAGAGCAATCAAGGGACACGAGCGTTTGTGATTTGGAGTGTTAAATTAGATGTGTCAATAAACGTGGAGGGAGCAGGGGGGCTACTACGGAATTCAAAAATCGAAGTTCGTATCGTGCCGTCCCTTCCACTCTCGTATTAAATAATATTAGTGTAAGTGGGACGGCAAGGTACGAAGTTCAAATTGGCCAGGATGGAGCGCGACTGGTGGCAGCTGACGCCACGGCGGGACCTCTACTCCGTGCCAGAGTGTTTAGCCGCGGTGGACTCCAGGGTTCGTGTCAATATCATTTGTTTTCTCTACATTACTTATCTCGAGGTTTATGTTTTTGTACTTAATTCAGGATGTTTTTTAAATCTTCGGTAGACACGCTGTTGTCAAGGAACAATGGGAGGTTAGTTAGACAGACGTAGCATTGAAAAATTATTTTAATTTAATATTTGTTTTGTAGGCTTTTAAATCCACCAATTAAACCGTTTGGGTTTTGCTTGTAATTTGAGCTGACAAGTGATGCATCACGCACACGAAAGTTTGAAATGATTTTGTAACATTTGTTTATCTGTGGCATTAAGCAATAAAAGTGGGCGACGAATCAACGCTCCAAAACAACGACTCGACATTTTTCAGTTAATTACACAGCCATTTACATCTAAAATCAATTTATTTAGTAGGTATTACAAACCCGTTTCAGCCATGACGTGAGAATATGAATTAGCTGAGACCGTTGCCACCGCATTTGGGTTGCGCTTGCGTGACGACGTCACTGCCGCGCCTCCGTCGCTTGCGCAATCACACTTAATGTTTTATTCGAGACGGGTTTAAGTGCTTATACTATACTCAGATTGGACGACATATACCCTGTTACGAATGCAAATCGATTATTGATAGCGTCTCGGTAAGCTTGACTTTTTATATCTAATTGCCTTGACGCAACCTGGTGATGTTTCTACCGAGCTAAGCTAATGTTTATAAAAGTCGCTGTTACCTGTCGTTATTGCTCCCTAGACTGTAGTTATTTTTGCTTTTATAGCCTGCTCTACAATATGGGTCGGACCATTTCAGTTAACGTCTCTACTTAAATAGTAGCGAACGTTACGTTTGTGCAACTATGTATTTTAAAATTAGGCCAACGCATTTATCTGCAGGCGAATTTATCTGTCATCAGCATTGTTTACGCAGGTACGGCAGATAGACGAGCTGATTATAGTAAATATTTTCCATATCTCATAAAGTCGTTTTAAAGTGAAATTACACTTATCAATGGACGGTCAAAGTCTTGCCGTGACACGCGAACTGGCGATAGTGAGAATTAACGTGATTTTATTTGTACAAAACCCAAACAAAGTTGACCGTAAGATATTTTAGGAACATAGACTCTATGCGCTTTGGTTAAGGGTTAGTTTAACAGCAATGCACCTTGTCTGGGTCGCAACTGAAGCGAAGGTCGGCGGCAGCGGTCACCTTCGCCGCTCACAGCTCACTGTTATCACTGTGAAATGCTGTAAGTTGGTAAATGCGAATTATCGTTTCCGGGGTCATGATCATACACGCGAAATTTATTTTCTCTCAATGGCGTCACTTGTTTTGAATTGATGTTGTCTATATCTAGACGGAAAATTATGGCCGGAACACTGAGTTTAGGTACCTACGTTGATACTTTTTGGTGGAATGACCTTCGTGTGTGAAAAAAGTCATTAGCCGGAATTAGTAATTAGACAAATAACAGGTGGTTTTAGGTAGGTATGTATTTACCGTCACAAACGTCCAGTATCGGAAATGTGATTACTGAAGTTCATGATATTGTTGATGACGAGACAATATTGAAACTTTGTATACATGCACCGACTGAAACTGCATAGAGTTGATTTGACGTTTACAATAAGGAAGTAGTCGGTTACTCTATACTCTGCTCGCATGCGTCAAACGTGCTCTGGAGACTTCCTATATCTTTGTCTATTATATGCATGGCCGCTGAGTAATAAACAAAATTTTAGCACCTCTAATGTGCAGCCTTGTCTTTAAACTTGCAATCTAATATAATTAAGGAGCGAGAAGTCACGTTGCATCGGGTCACGATGTTTAATGCCTCCAGCTGAAAGTGGCATTGAAATCTAAAAGAAAACATGCAAAAATAGCAAAACTTTAGATAGGTAGGTACTAGTCCGACCCACCTTCCCACTGAGCCTTCACACCAGTGTTAGGTAGGGAAATTACTTTCCCAGCCTTCATACTGACCTATTTTAAAATAATCAGTCTGATGGTGGATCATACATATGAGTAGGTACAATAAGTATGTTAACGTTGGGTAACCAGGCAACGGCTTACCTTTCGGACTGTTGGTCCCACTGCTAGGTTCCATTTATTTATATAAATATTATATTTTAATACAAAAATAGGTAGGTTAGGTTAGTTAGGTAACTTCAGTTGCCTGAAGGGCAAAATACCCAGAAAGAGGAGCTCCGCCCTTGGGCGGAACACCGTCGAAAAGCAGTTGGACAAACTATATAGTTGGACCACGGGTACGTCGCGATATTTGGGGAATAAACAGGTCTAAATATCTTTTGCTTTACGCAATTTTTCGGGATAAAAACTATCCTATGTCCTTCCACGGGACTCAAACTATCTGTATACCGAATTTCATCTAAATCGGTTCAGCGGTTTAGACGTGATGAAGTAACAAACAGTCAAATTTTCGCATTTATTACATTAAGTGGGATAGTGGGATAAACGCTCCTTATGACGATCAATCTATGTTTAATAGAAATTACAGGTATCGTGCACGTACCTACAGGTGATACTTACAGTACCATAAAGCACGTTTTCACCAATAATGTGCGAGGATGTGTTGCGAGGGATGTGTTTTTCATTAACCAATAGAAACGCTTCATTTGCACATCCTCTCACAGCACATCTCTGGTGGAAACAGCTCAGCAGAGCGAGGCGAGGTAAATGAACCGTTTCTTTTGGTTGATGAAAAACACATCCCTGCTGGCAACACATCCGCGCACATTATTGGTGTAAACGTGCTTTATGGTACTGTAAGTATCACCTGTAGGGGTAAGTGTACATATTCCTCGCACATCTCTGGTGGAAACGCTGCTTAATCTATAAAAAGAAACTAATAGAGTACACACCAGTATTGTTAACGAATCGAAGTTACTTTACTTAGGGCAGAAGTACCGTTTGTGGCCACTGTACCGTATATGGCCATTTATTGTTTAAATATACGTTTGAAATAAATTTATAGTAATAAAAAATTACAGCTTTATTCGATTCAGTATAAACTTTTGAAAACTCACTAAACATATTTTTTTAATAATATAACTTTTTATATATTACTTCAAATGTCAACTGGCCAAAACTAACTAACTGGCTTAAGGTGGCCAAAAACGGTACCTCTACTCTACCTAATAATTTATCTCTGAACAACAAACTATAAACAAATTATGATAACATTTTTCGGTAGGAACCATAATTTTTTATTTTTATTTTGTTGTCTTCCTCAGGGCCTGGCTTTCACGATTGAGGAGCGACAGGTCCTTGGTATCCACGGGCTGCTGCCGGCAAGAGTGAAGAGTCAGGAGGAGCAGGTACAGCTGTGCAAGCTGTCCATCGAACGCTATGAGGAGCCGCTCAACAAATACATCTATCTTATGGGTCTCTTGGTGAGTGTTGCAATTAAATTGCTTTCTTTCCACATTGTCATTTAGTTCCAAACGTTTTGGCAGGTCAAGGAGTGTCTTGGGGTTGTGATGCGACGTTTAGAAAAGATAGCGGATTATGAATATCCTTTGTGAGTAGACAGGGATAAAATTATGTTTACGCAGATAATTTATGGAGAGGATGGAGAATTTGACATTACTGGGACTGATTTTTATAATACAAACGTAAAAAAATTGCCAAATTCAAATACCACAAACTCAAATCTACTCTGTTTCTACCTAAGGCACAAACCACAAACAAACAAACAAAACAGTAACAACCGCAGTAAGTTTAGAAATAAAAATTAATCTGTTATATCTTATAGTAGAGTCGTTATTACGACAATATTGAGGCACTTTGTTATTCTCCAAACGCCAACCTTACTAATTACGGAAGTAGGTGGAATGAAAGAACACTAAGAGGAGAGGAGTTAAAGGATCAGCGTACAGTCAAGATTAAAAGTAGCTTAACTCCTCAGTATTTTATCAAATTAACAACAATACACAAACAGTTTAAAATGTTTCAAATTAGGGACAGTACTCATAACAAAGTGGGTAGGTACTGAGGGGTTTAGCTTCTTTTGAACTCGACTGTCTACGTCTATTTATTAATAGGTTCATGATTGCTCTATCTAGGACCGCAACGAGCATCTCTTCTACCGCTTCCTCGGTGAAAATGTTGCGGAGATGATGCCCATAGTGTACACCCCGACGGTGGGGCTGGCGTGCCAGAAGTACGGGCTCATTTACCGGCGCCCGCGCGGGCTATTCATCACCATCCACGACAAGGGACACGTCTACGAGATACTGAAGAACTGGTGAGTTTTGTTATTAAAACTTTGATTGCTCTTTATTGAGCTTCTAGTGTAAGTTTCTGACACAATAACTTCTAGAACGGCTTTGTTTTAACGTTTCATTAACATGGGTAAAGTGCCAGAATCTCTTGGTGCTTTTACATAGAGGTATTTTCTCAAAATTTCTGGCTAACCAAGAACCGAATCTGGCTTTTGTTATAATAATTGCAAATAACGAAAGCATGAAACAGTGTGCCTACCTCCTTGACACTATTCATCCGTGAGATCCGAAAAAATAAGAACGTCAACAGTTATGTTCTTCTTTTTATTTACTTCTTTAAAAACAGTTGTATCTGGGGCTGAGTCTTCTTGTATGGTGGTGCCGGATGCTCTATCCTGGTTTACCACAATTATGTTCTGTGCTTTCATTTATCTCCCTCTCGATATTGGACCACTATGTAATTAGTTACTCATCCCAGCCTATATACGTCCCACTGCTGGGCACAGGCCTCCTCTCGGAATGAGAGGGCTTGGGTAGTTCCTACGCGGGCCCAGTGCGTATTGGGAACTTCACACACGCCATTGAATTGCTTCGCAGGTTTGTGCAGGTTTCCTCACGATGTTTTCCTTCACCGTAAAGCTCGTGGTTAATTTCAAATGTAATTAGTTACTAAGTCAACTTAATTATGTTCCCAGGCCCGAGACGGACGTGCGTGCTATTGTGGTCACAGATGGAGAGCGTATCCTGGGTCTGGGCGACCTGGGCGCCTGCGGCATGGGCATCCCGGTGGGCAAGCTGGCGCTGTACACCGCGCTCGCTGGCATCAAGCCGCACCAGTGTCTGCCCATCACCTTAGGTCAGCGAGATGTTCCTCTACCTTAAAATAAGTTGACGTCTGACGCGGTAGGACCTTGTGCAACTACCGTCTTTTTCGCAAATCAATCAAGATAGCCAGAATAATTACTGGCACATGAGGTATTCTATCTTAGTCTTCTAGGGGGATAACGCATTAGAAATCCTCTGGTGTTACAGATGTCCAAGGGGGCTTCCAGATTCGGAGGGCCTCCACATGTGTACAAGTTCTCTTAATCAAGTCCTGAACGAGGCTAGAAAATATTCTTAGTACTTACATCAACATCTAAGACAGGGAGAGGTGAGGGAAGGCTCATTCAGTTTAGCTGTCTCGAATGGGCTTAGTCCGCTTCGGGACCCAATTGCTTTTTTTTTTATTCCACTGGATGGCAAACGAGCAAGTGGGTCTCCTGATGGTAAGAGATCACCACCGCCCATAGACACCTGCAACACCAGGGGGATTGCAGATGCGTTGCCAACCTAGAGGCCTAAGATGGGATACCTCAAGTGCCTAGCATAGCCATAGCATAGATGACCTCGGCATAGATGACATTGATAACTGATGACACTATAACTTGATTCTTCATAATTCTTTATTTAATATGTCCTTACTTACCATAAGTTATCAATGTCATCTATGCCAAGGTTATCTAATTATGATTGATCGACTGTTCGGCAAATTGACTTGGGGCCACATCGTACACTGACTGGCTTATGCCAGTGTCTTGACAGTTACAATAAGTGTTGTTATTTCGCCTCTAAATGTACCATCTCCTTTACGTGTGTGCCGGTGTACCCGCGCAAAGCTCTCAAAAGAGGCAGAAAAAGGGCTCCAAAGTATTAAGTAAGGAGAATACTTAAAATAAAATGCTTAACACAAATAAGTTGTAAGTACAAATAAGTTGTCCTGGGTGGGAGGACGACCCCGACCCGAATTAGTGAGTTGGTTTGTTTTATGATTTCGCTGGGCAGTTATTGTTCGTAGTCTACGTTGACAGTGGCACGCCCTGCGCCGCGCCCTCCCAATCATATATGATTTATGAATATTGAGACTTTCGAGATTACGATATCGATGAAGCAATAGTATGCATAGGTACATGTATTTACCATCCAATTGCTATTATAATTTGTAGATCAATTATTTCTAGAAGATCACCGATTTTTTGATACAGAAACTTAGGTACGGTTTGAGCTGTTTCTTGTTTGACGTCTATTCTGAAATTGATCTCAACGTCATGTATTATTGCATCAATCAGCTACTTACATTCGTCAATTGCACGATGGAATTGTTTTTGCGTCTTTATTTAGCGTCAACTGGCTGCTTTTAATGTAACCAACTCATCACATCACTTTATTAGCTGCATCAATATTTGCAATCACGTGAAACATTGTTTTGAATCGTTTTAGTATTATTTTAGGCTTTGTTGTTATCTTATCGTAGGATTTTTTATGTGTTTTTAATGTTCACTTTATTTGCAGTGGAATAGATTAGTCACGAGATATTGAGTGATGGTCAAATTAGAATTTTCAACACGTACCTAATGTGTGTACTGATAAATTTAATTAAGCTTTCGCGCTCAGAACACTTTTGAGTTCCCACTTCGGAATTTATGTGCGAAATTTCATTTAAAATATCTCTAATGGAAACAGCTCGGCGGAGCGAGAATAGGTAAATTAAGCGTTTCTACTGGTTCATGACAAATACATTTCTCGTAACACAACCTATCGCAAATCTCTATAGTAGAAACGCATGCCTAACGGTAAAGTAAGACATGAAAAAACCTGGACAAATCTGCGAAGAAATTCAATGGTGTACGTAAAGTTCTCAATCAGTAGGTACCTACCTACTGTGCTCGCGTGGGAACCAAAGCCCAAGGCCTCTCATTCTAAGAGGGGGCCTGTACATTCCAGTGGGAGGTATATAGGCTGAGAAAGTGATAACAAAAACTTGTTTTTCATTTGCAGACGTGGGCACAAACACACAGACTTTACTGGACGACCCTCTCTACATCGGGCTGCGGCAGAAGCGCGTCCGCGGCGCCGAGTATGACGAGTTCATCCAGGAGTTCATGGACGCCGTCGTGCGCCGCTTCGGCCAGAACTGCCTCATTCAGTTCGAGGACTTTGGCAATGCTAACGCGTTCAGGCTACTCGAGATGTACCGTGGCAAGTGAGTGTCTCGGCGAGCTATTTGCATTGAGGTTTGAGGGAGTTGAGGCACGGTTTTGAGGTCTCAGCGCCTGCTTTCGTTTAAATGTATATGCCGCGTTTCAGTTCTACTAGCATAGTCAGCCTATAGCAGTCCACTGCTGGACATAGGCCTCTTCCATGGCGCGCCACAACACTCTGTCTTCAGCCCCTCGCATCCAACCGCATGATGGATGTAATGTTTTCCAATCAGCGCTGACTCCCAGCCCTTGATCAACGTATAGCGAGATTGTCTACACCGCTACCGCGCCTCTCAAAAACCGTCATCATAATTTTGTTTTGCAATGGACACTAGAGATTGGCGCCCCTTGCCATCTGGCGCCTAAAGCATCAACTCTTTTTGCATATCTCCCATAGGGCCAGCGCTGCTTCTAATCTTCTGTTTAATACCAAGAAGTTAATAAATATATGATAGTTTTAGAGACCAGTCAAAATTTTGTGAGTCGCTCTCGCACAACAAATCGATAAAATATTTTTAAAGAGTCTAGGCATTGATTGACGTTAATTTAGACAGCTCTTGTATGATTTATTCCCATTATTAAGCAGCACTTAACCCTACCCGCAGGTATTGCACGTTCAACGATGACATTCAGGGAACTGCGGCGGTGGCGGTGGCGGGACTGCTGGCCAGCTTGAGGGTTACCTGCAAGAAACTGTCTGAAAATACCATCGTCTTCCAGGGTGCTGGAGAGGTAACACTGACCTTATTTAGAGTGCTACTGGCAACTGTCTTGTGGTCTAGCCTTTTTGATTAAGTATGATAACATTTTCCCGTGCCTGGATTGAAAAGTTTACTTAAGATCCTTTTTTTTGTAGCATATTCAGTCTAATAAGTATCTATGTGAATGCCGGCTGCCATATCGGCTCCCTGTTAAATGTCACAATTCCCCTATAGACAAGATGCCTACACAAGTAATAGCTACCTATACCACGGTAGTACTATTAGTTATTCTGTGCCTATACTTACTACCAATTCAAACGTTAGCTTTGCGCGTAGGGATAGGCACTATGTACAGTAGGTGTCTTGGTCGGGAATTGTGTAGATGCAAAATAAATGTGTAATTTTTTAATTTTTGATTTAACTCAAATCGGTGCTCATCAAAAAAGTTTTGAGATAGGTATTCATTATACCTAGACAAATTTGATGTTTTGATTTGTAATTTGTAATATGCCTAATGCCTATAAAGGGATAAAAAATATACCTAAGTACGCACTTATGGTGTTTTAGAACGAGTGTTAAATTATCGCCCTAAAAATGTTTAACTTATTTCAACACTAGCTTATGCCCGCGACTTCGTCTGCGCGGACCTAGGTTATCGCGTGGTGGCCCCCTTTATCGGAATAAAAAGAGTATCCTATGTTGATCCTTGGGGCCTAAACTATCTCTATACCAAATTTCATCAAAATCGGTTCAGTCAGCGGTTTCGACGTGAAAGCGTAACAGACAGACAGACAGGGTTACTTTCCCATTTATAATAGTAGGGAAGTAGGGATTTGGTCGTACCGTACCTCAACGAACATACGGGTTATATGCTCGGAGTTTCTCTGAAGGATATAATCCTAAAAAAGACTACCCGACACAAAACTAAGGTCATCGACATACCTCAAAGAATTAGCGTAATTTTTATAGCATACTTGTATGTTCGTGTGTAGGCGGCGCTCGGCATCGCGGAGCTATGTGTGATGGCGATGAAAGCAGAGGGTACGAGCGAGGCCGATGCGCGCGCGCGCGTTTGGATGGTGGATTCCAAGGTAAATAAATGGATGTTTTTTTTATATATCTAGATAAGTAATGTAGCGTACGGTGAAGGTCTTTTGCCGCTGCTAGGCAAAGGGGTATATTTATACCTTTATTCTCTGGATTGATCTCTCGCTGAACTCTTTAAAACATATCAAAAAACTTTTGATTGACCGACGTACCTATAAAAATTTTCTTCTTTTGCGTTCACTTAATAAAGCCGCTCCATGGCTGCAGGGTCTGATCGTGAAGGACCGTCCGGAAGGCGGGCTCAACAAGCACAAGGAGCGGTTCGCGCAGGCGCGCGCGCCCGTGCGCTCGCTCGCAGAAGTCGTCGACATTGCCAAGCCCTCCGTGCTCATAGGTGAGACATTAAGTTTTATTTCATCATCATCATCATCATTATCAGCCGGAAGACGTCCACTGGTGAACAAAGGCTTCCCCCTTAGAACGCCACAATGAACAACTTGCATCCACCGGTTTCTCGCAACTCTTAAGATGTCGTCAGTCCACCTGATGGGAGGCCCGCCAACGCTTCGTCTTCCGGTTCGTGGCAATCCACTCGAGGACTTTTCTCCCCCAGCGTTTATCTGTTCTTCAAGCGAACTGGAATATTAATGTTCTATTGATATTACTTAATGTTCTTAAATTAATTAGTAGATTAGGCACTATTTACAACGTCCTTCTTTGAATAAAGCTGTACTTTCAGAGGCCTTATTGTCTAACTAAGTTGGAATCACGATCGTTTTCATCAATTCTTTCTGTCACACGTTATAAGACGAGGGTAGTAAGAGATGGTGAATGCGATCGCGAACGTCAGCGTGTTAAACAATACCACAAAACACAGATAGTTCATAAGTCAATCTCCTGTAAGTGTACCTACTTCACTTTTCATACCTACGCTCGGCGGTCGCTCTAAGGTAGTGGCACTCGTATCTAGTTGTTTGATTTATTGTTGAGAATTAAACGGCGGAAGAATGGAAATAATATAAATGAATAACTAAAATATTTTAATTTTAATGTCATTGTTATATAATAAAAATTTGTCACAGTAAATATCTTGCGACGATTTCGTTATTGGCGAAATTCACGATTATTTTCCAATGAAAAGTTATAATAACTTCTTTTTGTTGCTCCATTATTGCACAAAAAAGTTCACAGACGCGTGTCTTAAGCGGATGGTACTCGCGCTCGCACTGGTCCCAACCGTTCCGATATATATCGTGTTGTGTTGTGAGCAGTGTCTGTGTGCGTTGCTCGAGCGCACTTGTATGGAGATTGACTTCTGAACTATTTCTATTTTGTGACAATACGGCCTAGGTATGTATGTACTATCGAATCAACTGAATCGTGAATTCGTGACCCACTGTGGAACCTTTTCGTAGAAAAACTCAGTTAAGGGAAGTCAGACTAGGGAATTCATTATGACGCTCAATGTGAGAGCATTTTACGGTGGGTCATAATTAACTGATGCATCGTTGCGCAGGCGCGGCGGCGATCGGCGGCGCGTTCACGCCGGAGATCCTGCGGCGCATGGGCGAGTTCAACGACAAGCCCGTTATCTTCGCGCTGTCCAACCCCACCAGCAAGGCCGAGTGCACCGCCGAGGCTGCCTACTCCAACACTGACGTGAGTACAACACCTTCGGGTAGTAGTAGTTTCTAAAGCCGAGTTCAGAAGAAAAATCTTGCAAGTTTATAAATGTTTATGGGCAGTGGTGATCTCTTACCATCAGGAGACCCACTCGTTTGCCATCCAGCCGAATAAAAAAAAAGTTGCATTACATTGTGGCGCTCGGTTGACCACTACAAACTCGTTGGCTTTACGGACTCGCACTGTAATGCAACTTGCACGATTTTTCTTGCAAGTCTAAACTCTGCTTTAACACTGCCGTGTTAGAAACTAGATACTACCTACTACCCAAAGGACGAAGAAATTAAAACACGAAGAAATTTCATATCATAACTCAGTCCTTATTGTTAACGCGATGACGTTCGCGATCGCTTTCACCATCTCTTTCTAACCTCGTCTTACATCATCTGATGGAAAGAAATAGCGAACATGATTGTGATTCCAAGTGCGTTGGATAATAAGGCCTAGGTCTAGTTTTCACATACAAAAACTGTCATTTGATTGTAATGGCGATTGTGAGAGACGTTAGACAATACGTACTCTGGTTTGTACCGAAATCAGTTTCCCTGGAAATACCTACCGTATCCAGCACATCACTTTAAAATCTCGCCAAATACTTTACTACGACTACTGTCGTAGTTTGTATTTGAAAAACTAAGTAAATAGTAACTTCTGAATGTTGGTGAATGAAGAATAGTGGCGTAATTAAAACTTTACAACGGTATATCGATATTATCGTTGAGAATCTATTGTATAGGGAGATGAAGACGATCATGCCACCGCGTCAGTTTTTTTGCTTCGACGTGGAAATTCTTTCCAAAATCTCGTACTTATTAGCGCATATCCCTTGCCATCTTCTGTTCTTTACTTACAACTAATTGGTTCATCTTTTCCCAGGACCGCGCCATCTTCGCGTCGGGTTCCCCATTCCCGGAGTACCGCACGAAGGACGGCCGCGTGCTGCGGCCGGGTCAAGGCAACAACTCGTACATCTTCCCCGGGCTCGCGCTCGGCATCATCTGTGCCGGCATCATCGACATCACTGACGACTTCATGCTGCTTGCGGCTGAGGTATGCACGAGCACTATTAAACGCAAATAACAAGCAGCTACTAGCGTTTATCGCGGGCATCAATATGTTCCCATAACCACGTATAAGAGATACGATCGACCATACCTGCTCATCTCCAGGGGTGGTAGCAGTCATTAAGTAGGTACATTTTCGAGTGAGAGAAAACAACCTGCTTTAATTAAATAGAAAGTTCTACAACAAAGAGAAGCACGCTAGGGTCTACTGAGGTCATACATAAAAAGACGTTTACCTGCTAGCGTACCTAGATAATATTTGTGGGTAGGTAAGTAATAAAGTCTATATCTTCTCTATTATAGAGAATACCTGGCTTCGTCTACATGTTCTGTAAACGTCATGTATTTTGCAGTCGTTGGCGGGAATGGTATCGGACTCGGACCTGTCGCACGGCGGGCTGTACCCGCCGCTCGCGCAGATCCAGGACTGCTCCGTCAGGATCGCCAAGAAGATCGTCGAGCACGCCTACAAGACAGGTTAGTATTGCGGTAGACAGGTTATATAACCTATTACACACGTTGTAAACCATCGCCCGCTGAGCGGCCGGCACTAAGTAGCTAAAAATCAAATTTCATAGGGGCTTTGTTGGTATGACGTAAGGTAGGTGTACCTAAGTACGATAGCGTCGTAGATAGACGAACTTACCCCTCTGATGTGGCATAATGTACTGTACATTGTAACTTTGTACTTTATTAATACATTCTTGTAATACCTTGCTCCACGTTACCGCGCTAACTCGAGCACGAGGGTCAACGTCATTGTCTATTTTTGCCGCGTCAAGACGAATATGTTTTGAGGACGCATCTGTCTGAGCGATAATTCGTGCCAAAAATGTCATCAATAATAAATGGGCTAAATATACTTACCTGAGATTTCGAATGTTTTTTTCGTGCTCATAATTTCCAAAATTAGGTTAGCAATTCATAACAGGATAGGTAGGTACGTCAACGACTGTCTTGTTAGGAGCGTTTGGCGAGGCAGGGAAGATTCCACAGTAGTTTTATGATTTGGTTTTTCTTTCTACTTTTCTTGAAACAATCAGAGGTTGCACCTGCCTGGATTGGAATCCGCAACCCTCTGCTTGAGGTCATAGGTCAATCCAATCCACTAGGCTACAACTGCTTCCGAAATAATTCTTCATAACCGCTTTTTTGCAGGCAAAGCATCCGTGCAGCCGCAGCCACTCGACACGGAAGCCTTCATCCGTGCGCAGATGTACGATGTGCGGTACAATAGCGCTGTGCCTCCCGTGTACTCGTGGCCCAGGGACGGGCCCCGCGTGGACGCCATCTAACCAATACACGAATGTGTCCCACGGCAGACCCCCTAGTCCAGATGCATACAAGCGTAACTCTATCTCACTTGACGCGCAAGCCTATGGCATAAGTGAGATCAAATTGCATTTGCGTCGTGCTATAATTTCGCCTTGTAAGAGTCTTGGTTAGGGGACCAGAATTACTGTGCTACGTACTACAATCTCTGTGTGGCATGCAGCACTACTGATGTTTTTTTAAATGAAAGTATCTAGTTTCCGAGTTTTCAGGTCACTTTTAGATTTATCTGTTAGTTCTCTAGGTCGCTTCTGTATAAACCCTGGTGCTAGTTTTGAAATTTAACGAACTACTCGTATTTAGTTTTTGGATTCGTGATGTGGATCTTGTAATAGCTGACTTTTTAAAATTGTAAATAAACTTTTTGTATTGGTGTTTGGCGAGTGGAGTCTGCTCTTAAAGTGTATAAAAATGTGATAAAAATGATCAAAAAAAAACGCATTAGTCAAACGCCACTTGTTTTGTACAGTCGAGTTTATAAATTTGTGAACAAAAATTCAATTTAAAATATCTGAACACGCTTCTTTGACGTTAACAATAGAGTCGTGTTCATATATTTTTGGTAAAATTTTTGCTGACATGTTTATTATGCACTCGACTGTAACTATCTATACAGTCTATACTATAAAAATGTACACAATTTGTATGTGTTTTGACGATAACATGTTTATACTTTCAGCGCTTATGATTATGACGCACTGTGTGTCATGCTTCAGTGCGTAAGATGCGTCACTCGCACTGAAATTACCTACTGTGGCGCAGTTAGTTAAGAAATTGGAGGAGGTTTTATGCAACCACCCGCAAAGTTGGTGCAATATACCACAAGGTTTCAATCAACCTTTTACCAACTACCGTTTGTGTAATCTGTGAATATATATTTGTAACTGTTTTAATCATTCCAAAACTTTTCTTAAATGATTCCGTGTTATAGATATTTCATAGTGTGACAATATTATACTTACTAGATCATGTATGAACGAAATTAATTAGGGATACTAAATTAATTTATTGATAGTAAATGTACTTAAAAGAATCAATCGTTCTAATGACAATTATGGCTTTATTCAAATTCAAGTCAAATTGTTTATTGCCTACTTTCTTGGCGAAATTTCGTTATCTTGAGCTGAAGTTGAAGTGATTATATTTTTATAACAAGTAGATTTTATAACTGTTTTGGTTCCAGACCAGTTTTTTTTAAATATTATATACCTTTAAGCCAAGATTAACCTATGCAGATGATTCTATGTTGATGTGTTGTAAGGCAGTGACGAGGTATTTATAAATACAATAAATTTATGAAATTGAAATACTAAGTTTTCTTTTTAATTTAGAATAGTGTTACTGAAATATGGGCCATTCACTGGGTTTGCCGTTGTACGGTAAAAAAATCTAGAAAACAAAATATTAGCGGTAATGGTGGATAAACGATGACAGAGCGAATCTAAGAAATAGTTTGTTGATCCCCCCATTTAATATCTAGTGTGGTGTGAGGTTAGCCTTAAATTTAACTAGTGTTTACCATCGGCTTCGCACGCGTAAATCATTAGATCTAGCAGTTGTATTGAAATTTCGGTGAGGTTTCCCAAGAATAACATCGTGGTTTTTATTGACGTTACTTTAACAACAACCGTGCCGAATTTCATGCCCCTGAACCCAGTGGTAGAGATTTCAAGATTTTATCGCGATCCCGTCCGTGGGAACATCGGGATAAAAAGTAACCTATGTATTATCCTAGATCTCCAGTTATATACATACCAAACTTCATCAAAATCCGTCCAGCCGTTTTAGCAGGAAGGAGTAAACAAATACTATTATATACACACAAACTATCGTATTTATTTTAATAGGATTCAGAACCTTATTACAGCATAGACAAACAAGCGTTATTTCTATAAAAAACTCTATATTGTCAATCAGTCACAATCAGTTAAATTTGTCAATAACTTTTAAAACAATATATTTTTCTTTCCTAAATTTGAATTGAATTGTTGAATATATTTTTCATATATTTTTTTAAATATTGAATATATTTTTCAAAATTACTGAATGTTTGGTACTAATATGTCTTTAGAAACAGCCGAACTGGAACAATTAATTACCCCGATCGATAAGATGGTCGTGCGGTACCTCAAACAAAACAAAAACGGTGTAACAATCATGGATATCGTTCATCGAATTCAATCCGAAGTAGGAGAGGACCACGGCAACTTGGGGCAGGCCGTCACGGGCGTCTTGGCCAATGCTATTGAGCTGGGTTTCATTGAAAAGAAGAGTAGTAAGACCGATGAGACCTGCCATTGTGAGGTATGCATTTTTGTAGTTAGGTGTTAATCTTTTCGCTGAAACCAGTTTCAAGCAAACTTTATATTTAGTAAATAAGTACTAGCTTTTACCTGCAGCTTCGCTCGCGTGAACCAAAAACAGTTTAAAGAAGCAAGCAATCAAGCAAGCATGCAAGTGAGCATGTAAGCAAGCGTGCAAGCAAGCATGCAAGCAGACATGTAAGCAAGCATGCAGGCAGGCATCTAAGCAAACTCGCAAGCAAGCATGCATTCAAGCATGCAAGCAAGCATATAGGCATAAATGCATGCAAGCATGCAAGTCAGAATGCAAGCAAGCATGCAAACAACAAATCAAGCAAGTATAGTCTCAAATGTGCAAAAAATAGTGCAAGCTAGCATGCAAGCCAGAATGCAAGCAAGCATGCAAACAAAAGATCAGAAAGCATACTCCCAAAGGTGCAAGTAATAATGCAAGCAAAGCAAGCATGCAAGTTATTTAGTTTAAATATTGATCACTTTGCTCGTGTAAATCATTAGATACAGAGGTTAATTTATTTCTGGGATTTTACAAAATTCCCGTGGGAATTCCTGAAAATCATCGTGGTTTTCATTGACGCTGCATTAATAACCCAACCAACAAAAAATTGGAAAACCCCCGACTTTGTCACTTCAAAGTTCAATATCTCAAAAGCGGCTGAACCGATTTTGATAAAACATGTCTAAGAAGCATCGCTAGAAAACCTGCTATCAAATAAAAAAACCGCATTCAAATCGGTTCATCCGTTTGACAGCTACGGTGCCACAGACAGACAGACAGACACACACACACATAGCGGTCAAACTTTTAACACCCCTCTTTTTGCGTCGGGGGTTAAAAACAATCATTGTTCTAAGCTCAGCGGTTATTCGTACTTTGCTGCGAATCGATGCCGACGCTTCTGCAGAACAAACGCCTATCGGCGTCAGCGGCATCACGGGAAAGCTAAATTAGGCGCCCATTGGCGTTTTCGGCACTCCAGTTCAAGATTTGTAGATATGCATAAGAAAGTGTTTGTAAACCTTTTGTGATTTTTTATTATCACTGTTTTTGTACAGAAGTAATGAATAATGTATTTCGTCGGAAAAGTTCGTATTAAGGTATCTTGATACGATGAAAAAACATTATTCACTAGATCTATAAGCAGGTGACTGACTATCGTACTTATTATATTATAATTATATATTGCGAAAGTTTGCTTGATATTATAAATGCGAAAGTTTGTGTGTGTGTATGTTTGTTACTCCTCCACGCTAAAATGGCTAGACGGATTTGGATGAAATTTGGTACGTAGATAGCTGGACATCTGGAATGCGATATTCCCACGGGATAGGGATAAAATCTAGAAATAACAACTGCTGGGCTTAAGAGTCATGACACTTGGTATGTATGAAATAACACATAGGCTACTTTTATACCAATATTCCCATGGGATAGTTGTTCTTAACACATCCCCTCAATGAAGATTACGATATAAATTATGGGATTTCCCACGGGAATTTTATAAAATGTCGGAATTTCAATTTTAACTACCAGATCAAATAGTTTACGCGTGCGAAGCTGCGGGTAAACTCTAGTCCAATAATAAGTATGAACATTCCTGGCAACGTTTTTACAGAAGGACTGCATTCCAATCCAACTGTAACCTTACCCATATATTTTTCATTGCGGTCAGCAAAAGTGCACGCTGGCTGCGACTGAAATGTATGGGCAGTCGACAGTTGCGGTTACGTTGCAGATGGAATGCAGACCGTCTGTACTGGCCCTTGTCTGTCTGTCTTTTCACATCTACTCCGTTAACACAATCATAGTGAATAGTTAAAATTAGAACTCAATTCTGCTTAAAATACTGTCTGAAACGTAGCAGAGTGAACAACCGCGGCGGCGCTGGCGTCGGGGCCGGGGACGTAGTCGCAGCAGCCGGCGGCGCAGCCGGAGCCGCAGCCGCGGCCGGCGTCGCCGGCGCTGCATCCGGCGGCGCCGCCTGCGCCCGCGCTGCATCTGACCGGTGCCGCCTGTGGCCCAGCCCCGCACCTGCTCGGCGCAATCGTCGTGCAATTGTTGCCTTTTGTGAACTTAACTGTGACGTCGGCAGTGGAAATATTTTTATAAATTGAATAAAAAATCGGATTATAGCAAGGCGACTTTGGCTGGATCGCAGGCCTTATTTGAAAAAATTATGTTAAGTATTGTAAGATCCAAAAATGTGATTTCGTTTTAGTGTGATGTCCCTCAACTCGTTGTTATTTATGTAAAACCAATAAAATAACTGCTTAAATTTCAGACCAACAGTCTTTATTTCGAATAATTATTTATAAATACAAATGAGAAGTACCGATTCACAACAAATTACCTAGATAATAATGTTCGACAAAATAATGATCACTTATCACTTCATTATAACAATGTATGTACAAGTTTGTTTGTTTGTTTGGTTGCCGTGGCGCGGCTCTTGGCCGCCACTGTATACGCGTCAGGCGAGTACCGCAGGGGCGGGCGGCGCCCTCACCGGCTCAGCGAGTGCGAGCGCTCGCGGGAGCCCGCGCCCGCCGCCGCGCGCGACCGGTCATTGCCTGCCAACACCACAACACACACTGATTACTGCTTCAAATTTACCTGCAAGGCACGTGCTCCGACACACGCCAAGTAGAAACCTTCAAGTGCATAAAGACCAGTTTTAACCTGCAAGAAAAATTGTGGAAGTTGCATTACATTGCAAGGCCATAAGGCGACCGACTTTGAAATGGCCATCGAGCGCCCGCCGCAGTGTCATACAACTTGACACGATTTATTTTGCAGGTCTAACCTGGCATTAATATTGTGTAAATGTGCTATTTGTCCTTGATAGAGGACTAGTTGTAGTCGGATACGCGTGCCTTCATCAACTGAGGAAATTGAGTCATTCTGCGTGACCCTAGCTTCTTATTAGATCAAGATACAATCGATACAAGCCAATAAAGACTAACGTTGAGTAACAACCGATAGCATGCGATATTGGCACGGTTTAAGAACACGGACCGGTATTGAATACTGAACCGTGATATACAATCAATCACAAACAAATTAACCCTTAACTTGGCATTGTATGCTACAATGAACATGATTGAATTGTATTTTTTTTAAATGTAGAATTTTTTGGACTATAAGGTAACGACGAGGTTTGAATCATGATTTTTTTTTATGATTTTGTCAAATTAAGGGTTAACCAATAGAGTGGTAATACGGGTTCTCCAATTTTACAATGCACGAGTGATTTTGAGACACAAAAAAAAAACAAAAGCAAGATATAGTTGGCATAATGGTCTTTTCATCCCCTACATGGAACAAAACCATTTTAGTGAATAGAATTGTTTAGTATTAACATTAAAAAAAAAAAAAAACTAGTGAGATTTATATATCCCGCAATAAATAACTCAACATTTACTATCGATGTCAATCATACATAACATAAATAATTATTTGCTCGCCCAACTCTCGTCTTTCCACAGGCAATCGCCAGTGGCATTTCCACTCTATTGGTTAATTTATTTATGCAAGTATGTAAATTATATAAACTGAATTAATTGAAAAAACTAATCAATGAGTTATAAACCCATACAGCCCCTAATTATGCCAGAAATACTGTTCATTAATTTTTCATTTAGGCGATTAATTCGAAATTTATTATAAACAAGAAAGACAGAATTAACAGCAGTAATGTGGATCAATGTAAAGAACATTTTACATTAATAGACATGTAATTAGGCACATACGTAAACATAAATCATTTGGTAAGTAGTAAGGAAATACTTAAAACAAAGAAAACGAAATACATTATTAACGATTTTTAAATGGAAGCGAATAAAATAACAGCACACTGACAACACAATATAACAGAGAAACAGTGTAAATATCATGTCGCACTATGTTTTTACATTAAAACAAATAAGCTTCAGAAGCGACTAAGAGCAATCAAGAGGCCTGACCTAAGGAATGATGGCCTTGTAAACTGGTGTCCTATAACAAAAAACGTCACTCGTCATCACGGCTATCTGTACAAAGTAGCAAATGAGCCACTTTATAGCAGACAGTCTAGTAGCTGTGATCAGCGCACATATCGTCTGAATATTGCGCTCAAGATCACAATCACAAATGAAATATCTTTACAATTTGTGTACTCTATCTAACTTTACAATCATTATCAAGGCTACCATTGGCAATTCACGGAACCATTATTAACAAGACGTACGCAGATATACTTTAATAATATAGGCTTCATGAAATCAAGTTATCGAGAAGCAGGTGTGTGAATTTAAGAACTCTTTGTCCATAGAAATTCGAACATTGGGTCGTGTCTGAAATCAGTGTATCGTTGATCGCAAATTCGTTGGCGAGTAGTTCGAATTTAACTGGTGCTCAAACTATTTAACAATGTGTTAACCTATTTAACAAATAGTTATGACGCAAGCAGCAGCAGTGGTACTAACCTAGTTTCTGGTGCGCAGGCAGTTTGCTGAAGAAGGGATGTTTGAGCGCCTCCCGCAGCGTTATCCTCTGCGAGGGTTCGTACTCCAACATGCGCGTGATGAGATCAAACAGCTGTCGGTGCTCCTCGCTATTACTCTGTTGGTATCTCTGTGGAAAATATTATTTGTTCCTTTAGACATGCTAAGACATACTAATCACTAAGTGATGGTACTTATTATTCCGACATTCCCGAAGAATTAACTCGCTTTGGCAAATCAAATACCTGCCAGTATTTTACATACTAGGTTTATTAATATAATAACGATTGATTTCTATTTAGACAACCTAATCTACTAATTAGAAAGTGGATTAACAAAGCAGTAGTCAGCGGTAACAAAAATAAATCGTAAACACGCAGAGCGTGTCGGTGCAATATTTTCAGTTTATTTACCGCGTCACATACACATGTTTGAAGCAAAGCATGAAGGCTGTTCTTACGACTATATACTTACTAATAATGGCTTGCAGTTTTCTCTAACATATCGGCCGGCCGAAGACTTTTCATCCCAGTCTAATTTACCGTGGTAGAAGTATTTCGTTCTTGTTTTGCGAGCCATTCTGAAATGAGAAAAATGCTAATCAGTGCTCGATGGAGACAGAATCGATTTTGTGTGAACTCTTTTCAAATTTAAATGTTATAGTACGCCTGTTCTGCTGTAGCGTGACTGTCACGCTAAAATCTCTGGAATAACTTTTTATGGCAATATTCTCACGGGATCATGATGTGTTTAAAATATATATCTATGTTATGCTAAAATGCGTTAAGAGACATGACATTTCGTACTGATGATCTTCATGCAATGTAAATGAAGACCACGACTTTATTTCGAGAATTTCAAATTTTTGTAAATATTCACGGCAGTTCAGTAAACCCTCGAAATTTTAACAGCCAGATGTTATGATTCATGAAAGTAAAGCAGCGGATAAATCCAGTAAAAAAAATAGCAGTTCTTGCAATGCCCAGGCATTTGCCTGATATTTTTTTGTGTGGGTGAACTATACTATTTTACTTTGCTTCTCCGCTACAAACCGTGCACCACAGTTACGTCTCTGCAACGCATATGAAAACATACAGATTCTGCCCTCTTCCTCTTAATGAACTACGTTTCAAAAGGTCTCATTATTTCGTGTAACGTTTGTGACAGTTGTGCCTGTATGACATAAGTATTGTTTGAAAAAGGGCGGGTTCTGTATGTTAACATATCACACTTTCGGTAGTACAAGCAGGGGTTGGACACACCGCAGTTTAGGTACGTTCGGCCGGCGCGCCTAATCATTAGGCGCGCGGCAGTGGGTTGCCGCTCGGCTCGCACGCTGGACGCGTCGCGCGAAACGATTTAATCCGTCTGAGTTGTACTGTTGTGTTTACGGATGTATAATTAAAAAGTAGATAAAGAAATCGGAATTATCATTTTTCAACATTCCGAAAGATGTTGAAAGGTTGTTCTCTTTACTTCTCTAATTTCCTAAGTCCCCGCCTAGTAATAGTTTCGTACGTTTGTAGTTTATCTACTGATAAAATTCTGTAATTGGTTGGTCAAAAATAATATTAAGACATGGTTTCGCCAATACGGAAATCTGAAGTAGGCAAAGGTAGTTAGGTTATCACTGTCATGCTTTGTTGTTATATAGGTATGTTAAGGAATATTTACTTGTTTATTAAAGGTAGTTTATTGAGTTCATATTAATACCCACTTTTACCTTTATTCATCGGCGAGCGGGAACCCTGTGCTCTTGCCGCCAAACCGGTTTCGAGTCAACGGTGCCCAACGGAATATGACCGCTCGTGTAACATGATAAGTTTCCATTTCGCGTGCAAGTCGTAAGAGTAGGTAACGATTTATATCTAAACTTGACTTTTTGTTCGAGAGAGTCCCTTCTGTACGGTAGTACTATCTTATTCTGTTGGTACAAGGCCATAATTGTGTAAGAATCGAAAAAGGAGTTCATAAAAAAAGTTTAATTATGCCCTTGTTCTACCGAAGGTGCGATATAATAAGTGGTGGTGGTGTACAGCTTGCAGCGGAGTAACAATGTGAAATGGTGTAGTTTATTGATATGGACCTCCGCAAAGTAGCACCCGAAGTAGTAAATTAGTGGTTGGGGAACGTGTCGGCGCGGGGCGTACCTGTAGGGGATGGGTCCGAGGATGCGCTCCATCATGGCGAGGTGCTCGCGGTTGTCGTGCGTCTGGAACAGCGTGATGCCGAGGTGTAGCTCGAACATGATGCAGCCGATAGACCACACGTCGCACGGCTGCGACCATCCTAATTCTGTAACATAAATGAGGATGCTCATTTTTGCCTATTTTCAAAAATATGTTCAAATTGTATATTTATCTGGAGTCGCGGTCTTGTGTCTATCATTTTGTTTTTACTCACACTTTACTACCTTGTCGGTGTTAATTTATGTTTAACTTCTGTATACAATTATCAGGGCACACTGAGCCACGGTACTCAAATGTAAAGATATCTTTCTTTGACACGGGCCATAATTCTCTAACACGCTCAAGAGCACAAGCGCTTTTACCATTTCTTTCCATCAATCGATATATATTGAGGGTAGAAAAAGATAGAGAATGCAATCGCGAGCGCTTAAATGTTAGATAATATTGCTTCTACACTGTATAACTGTACTAATACCAATATCAAAACCAAAGCAATCAACTAGATCGATGAAATACCTTAAAATGATTAGCGTGTCTTGACTAACAGTTTTTTTTTAAACTAGGTCGGCTGCGCGTAGCAGTTGCAGATGGTTTGCTTGTTTCTCGTTTTGATTAGCATGACCTAGCGTTGCGGCTTGCCGTAACATTATGCTGAGTGGGGTCTAATATGTATAAATAAATGTTTCTCTCTCTCTCTCTCTCTCTCTCTCTCTCTCTCTCTCTCTTTCTCTCTCTCTCTCTCTTATTTATAGTCATGTAGATAATTATCTAGAAGTGTAATAGAGCTATCAGATAATCAACATAAGTAGTCAGACAGTAAACCTGATAAACGCAGCGAGTCACGCGTGCAGTTACTAAACATGAATTACGATAAGCAAGTATTGAATGCAATATAGAAATCGTATTCCGGACGTATATACGGAACATCACGCCATAACATGCGTCATCGCCATCATACACGTTACTGACGGACGCAATTAGCCGACTAAGCGGAAAAATATTCAGGCCAGCGATTTTTAGAGTCAAAAGCAATTTGCTGTCATTGGAAAAACCCGCTATTTTTTCCTTATTATTTGAGCTACATTAATGCATTCTTACTGTTCCAAAGTGTTCTTTTAATAAAAAAAATCTGTTTATAATAAAAAATATATAGGTAAATAAAATTATAAAAAACAAAGTTTATGACTTAAAGGGCTGTTTCACCATCCATTGATAAGTCAATGACAAGAGTAAATGACATTAATTGTTTTGTATCGTATAGTACCTATTATGTTAGTCGGAAAGGCTGTTTATCAGCAATTTATTTAAAATATTTACCAGTTGTTTGTTTTCCAGTTTTGATGTAAACAGCAATAGGGTGACGTTGAGAAATATAATAGTAAAAAAAACTATACCTTCCTATTAGTATAAACATGGATAGTGTTTTCTGCTTTTGATAGGCTCAACTAGTATAAGGGCGTGGCTACATAATCACAGCGCGGCATCGTAACTTGGAACGGCGTTGTGCAGATATTGCCGAGCACTTGATACTATTATAAGCATCTTGCCGCGCAACGGAACGGCAACATGCCGCAATCCGGCGCCGCGCCGTATCTGTGGCCTTTAAGTTGTCGCAAAGCTAAGCTTTTATATTGTATTAATGTAGGCATGCTTCAGGTACAGAGGGGTGTGGGTGTAGTGTCGTTACCTAGTATGACTTCTGGCGCGCGGTAATGCCTCGTGGACACGATGGTGCTGTGGTGTTCGTGGTCGAAGGTGGCGCTGCCGAAGTCGATCAGCCGCACATCGCTGCGCTTCACCCGCCGCACCTCGTGCTTCTTTACGACAACACAACAAAACACTAATCACATACCTGCTTTTACTCTTTTAAACACATTTTTCAGCGGTCGATACCGTTTTTAAATAGAAAGTGTTAGTAATACTAGTACTCGCAGAAATTGCATCTATAGTAAAGCACCCGACTTTCTGTCGAGCCCTCGCACGAAAAGTGTAACAGGAATTATGTTTGAGAGAAACATATGTTTTGGAATAATATAAATATTCGATATCGTTGAAAGTGTAAGCGATAAGATTCACATTTTAGTTACTTTCCACAAACCAGACCATCAGATCGTTTAAATAGAAGGCTAGCGCCCGGGGTGAAAAATAATTGGCTTTCATAGACTGGCATAATTAAATAATTACAATTCTATTAGTATTTTACAAAGCTATTAAAAATCAATTCTAACGCCGTTAATGCTGTTACTTAGTGTTAGGGTGGTTTATGATATGAGATTATTATGCTTTCAATAAATAGCTATGAAAGAAGGCGAATCAGTCGAACGTTTTGGATTGGTTTGAAACTATGAACGTAGCGTGTTGTGCTCGTTATAAGAAATGAGGTGATCTATTATCGAAACGAGCCGACGGTTTCTGCAGTACAATAACCCCATCCTTTTTTTGTAGTCGCATGACCGAAAGAATTGCTTATAAATATCTATCGCAGATATTAACCAGGAAGTGTATTGAACCAAATTGAAAACTTCCAGTAAGTTAATTTGTGTTATACAGTAAAATTGTCTTATTTCTTTCACCAGAACCTTTTGTACAAAATATTTATATTTTCGCATGTTTCAAACTACCACACGGTTGTAATTGTTGCGCCATTCAACTGAATCGTTTTGGTATTCACAATAAAAAAAATGTTAAACGATTGATTTCGGTTTTCAAAGCAATCAGCCAGTTTGTATCCAAAAGGCATGTCATGTAGAGGCGGTGAGGTTTAATGGCCCATTTCACGAAGTTATGATTCTACGAGTCTCAGAAGTGTGGCCGGATGTTTCCTTCCAGACATACACAAATAAATAGAATGCATATTTCGAAATTCTCATATGTACATCCAAATTAAATAAAAAATACAAAGTCAAAATTCATGTTCAAAAAAGTACATCTTAATTCGAATAACATATCCCATTAAAGGAAAAAAAACATGTGTCTCGTGACAGTGGAGTATAAGTCACATTATTTAACGCGCATGCGCTCCTAACTGCAACCATGTTTCTGCTTCCATTCTGTACCGTTCGACAGAAACAAACGATGAACGCGATTCCAGGTGCATTAGACAATATAACTTGTGCGTACGTAAACGTAATGCGGCTATACGCATTGTATTTATAATTATATTATGATTTCGACATTAAGAATGCGGTACAAAAAAGATGGTGAATACGATTGTAAGCGTCCGCGCTGCAACTCGTGCGAGTACGTCTGTCATGTCGTCTTTAATTGTCTACAATACGGACTCTGATTGTTATCAAAGCAGCCAGCACTTGTCGAGACTCGTAGCACCACAAGACGCAAGCCACACAGAAGAGACGTGGGACGGGGGCGCTCACTTCCTTCTGTCTGCTTTGGTTCGCAGCATCTCTATACATTTAGTATGAAAACTAATTAAAGTCCCCCCACGTCTGTTCTGTGTGACTTGCGCCTAACGCTGTTCGTGCGGGTGCGGGTGATACCTTTTTGGCGGCGGGCAGCGGGCTGAGCACCTCGTAGTCGGAGTCGAGGAACAGGATGTTCTCGGGCTTGAGGTCGGTGTGCGTGAGCTTGTGGTCGTGCAGGAACTGCACGCTGTGCGCCAGCTGGTACGCGATGTGGCGCACCTGCTCCAACGGGTACGGCTGGTAATTGTTGTCTTTCTGTAAACACATTACAACATCTAAGTCTCATTTCAACGATACTAATAGTAAATTATTGTCGTGGCATGGAAGTAGGCAATTATTGGCTGAGTGTGAGTATTAAACAGACGAGCTTGCATCGTTCAACTTTGTTGCGTTGCGTAATTTGAAGTCAATGCCATTAAATTTGATACGATTGCCTGGCCGGACCACCAGAATGTCACTACCAGATTAATGTATTGTTAGCAGATTTACATAAGTGTACCAAATTTCAAGTCAAGCCATTCAAGGAAAGCCATTATGCATTTTCAATAATCCGTCTAAATCAGTCCGACTCGGTAGAATGGAGGAGCCAAAATAGCAAAATGTATGAAATTATTTTAAGCTGAATTCACAGCAGTTTTTGTGAGAATAAGTGTATGTTGAAAGTACCTGTTTGCTACAGTTCAATCTAGTAAATATAAACTATCGACTATCACCAACTGTACGAGAAAGTTTTATTTATAAAACTACGTCCTATTCATTACCATACCAAGAACAATTTTAATTGTAAATATTTTTCATAAGACGACTTGAAATAAACAATTTTTGTTAGAAATAGCAATGGTATACAAAACGGTTCATAATATTGTTTTATACCGTGTGCATTGCATTCATTGCATAACTGCGTAATCAGTTGGTGCAATCATAAGGTTAAGCGGCGTCTTGCCAGCACTCGACTAGCACTCTTGATTATTGCGGGAGACGACATCGTTGCATTGATGCTACTTTCTAATAGAACTTTTAAAACTACAGATTAGAAAACGCGTTAGCGGCGCGACAGGCTAATTCTAAGAGAAAATTAGGCAATAAATTGACACGCTACGGTTCCCTAGTATGCGAGATTAAGTTTTGCAACAATTTTACGTATGTAGAGCGTGACGGAGCTGGCAACTTTCTTTTTACGAGGTGCACTCAAAAAATATAATGAATGATAGATGTATTACATTTTGTAAAAATGTTACTTACCAAGAAGTCAAATACGCTTTGTCCGAGCATTTCAAATGCTATGCACATATGGCCGTGATATTCAAACCAGTCCAACATTTTTACACATAAACTGAAAGAAAACAAAAAAACAATACATTAGCATAATCAGCACTTAGGCTGAGGCCGCACTACGGCTAAAACGCCGCGGTTTTCAACCGCGTGGCTTTGTGAATCAAGTAAACTAATGCAAGCGGCCGCAATGGCGGTTTTAAGTTTTTACTTGTATAAAAAAGTAACGCAGTTAAAAACCGCGGCGGTTTAGCCGTAGTGAGTGCGGCCTCGGCCTTACAGGGTCAAGTGAAGAGTTATCCCTATCATTACGGGAATCCATGTGTATTGAATATTAAATAAGTTTTTGTTAAAAAAATAATAATACAAGCTTTATTTTACTGACTGTACTTTTTGTTGATTGTACTTGCATTGTCATCTAAATTACATTTTCCAAATTTCAAGTTAATTCCATTAACCGTTAAGGAGTTCCCTCCTGCGGAGATGATCCTAGCCGGACTAACAGGATGTCACTGCCAATTATTATATTGTCACCAAATTTACACAAGTATGCCAAATTTCAAGTTAATCCGACCACAGGAACTTCAAATTTAGCTTTCATGATTTGACCCAAACAAATAAACAAACAGGGCAAGCTACATAAAAGCTTGTAAAAAACCATAGTTAGATGGCCAGTTTGGAACATGTTCAGATTTTTATAAAATTTTGCACACGAGTAGGTGCAGGTGATTCACAAGAGCTGGCACGAATGAATTTAACGAGTGAATGATAATGTCTGGGTACATCACAAAATCATTAAATACAGGTTGATTTAATAACTGATAATCGTCCTATATACGAAGTATCATGAACTTGTTTACAAAATATTTGGGGAGGCCACGGGAGGTTACGGTACCTACTCGCACAGTGAAAACTGACTTTACTTTCGTTCAATTCATTCGTGCCAGTTCTTGTGAATCGACCTATAGCAGGATACTAGACTAGAAAAGGTCATGACATGACTACTTTTTGTTAGGCTATACTATAGTTAACAGCTTTTTTTAATAAATGTAAAATAAAATATTGTCTACAAGTAATGTCGTGATTAGGCTTCGAGACAAGTTTAAACTACCCTTGGGTTAACATCGGTATCAAAGTTCGAATTTCGTGGCACTCGGGGTAAGGGTAGCAAAATAATACATTCGAATATTTGAATTCTTCTTCTTCTTAGTCGTTCACTCTTCACAGAGTGGTCGTGGTCATGCGGTGGCGCAGGAATCGATCGACCGAATATTTGAATAATAAAGTTTACTTTTTTTGTACACAATTATACTGCGGTAAATTGTACACATTCTAAGAGGTTTATATTCTAACAGCCTTATTCATAAAAAGTTGGAGCCTCCTTCAAGGCTCCTTGAAGGCCCGATGCAAAAAAACATGATTCATAAACGTCTGTTAGCTTAGACCTTAGACCGTAGACCCTCCTTTATCTCCCTGCTAAGTCACAAAATGGCCGCCAGAAGTTTGAACAGCTGACTTTGACACGAGCAAAAAACCATACCGAAGATATTTTTAGTGAGAGCAAAGACGAAAAGATTAGAAAAAATCCAGGAAAATTTATTTTAAGGAATTTGTATTCAAAAATCCTTTGAATTAGGTATTTATTACTGCTACTTTACTAACCATAAATATGAAAAAAAAAAAATTAGGATGATTATCATAATTACGGCTTTTTGCACTTAGGTACAACATAAACATGCGGATCGGAAATGGCGGGAAAACAAACATCTCGCTTTTTATTTTTTTCTTGCTAATTTGCTGTCACTGCCAATTTTTTTTTTAAATTATCGATGAGGCCATTTTTTGTCTTTGATTTGTCAAGATGGCCAACATAACGCGTCTAATCCGTCTATCAGCAGCTCAACAACTAGCAGACTGCTAGCAAGCGTTTATGAATCATACTTCTTGACAACCGTCTAACAAGCTTAATCAGTCTGCTAAGTAACAGACCGATCAAACCTCAATTAAGGATTTTTTATGAATAAGGCTGTTAATAAGTCATAAAACCTTAATAATCCCAACTAAACAAACATTAAATTTCCCAACGAATGCCAATTTAACTGTCATGCAAAATAATCTGTAAAGTCAAATCTCTTAAAATGGATCTTGCAGACTTCAAAGATTGACAGCAAAATCCATGGAACAAATTTTAGTAATCTATTGTAGTCCTTTTTATTTATTTGTTTTTATTTCTTTTTCTGCCGACCACACATTGCCACGAAATTTGAACGTTGATACCGATGATTACTCTTGGGTTACTGTTATCGTTTATTTTCTACTCATAACCGTAGCTTGGAGATAAAGTTAACAAACAATATTTTTTCTAGTCTAGAATGATTATCAAAACCTAGCTATTTAGAAAGAAATGACGCGAGGAGCAGACGGTATTTTTGTGTTTTCGGTTGACATCAACTTCTTCATTGGCCACCTGCCAACCAGAAGCTATAATCTCGGGTATAATGGTGCAAGGTCAAATATTGCTACATTCGCCGACATCTCCTTGATATCAACTAGTAAGCAATTTACGTACCTACTATTGTGAAGAGTAGATTAGAAAGGTATTTATTTATACTTACTTTTTACAGTCTGGATCAACTTCTGCTAACTTTTCTAATACATTAATCTCTAATTTCGCAGCCTCCCTGTACTTCTCTACATTCTTGATTATCTTCAGGGCCATTCTGTGTTCCCTGAAATCACATAAAGCGAGCATTGTGTTATATGCTTACGCGGTAAGTTCGGCAATAGAAAACTGAATTTTGTTGGCAGTGATTAGAACGCTTACAATAAATAAAATAAATAAGAATATCGAATTAAACAAGTGGTAAGCTCTGCCAACGAGTGTCAGCATCCGGCGTTCGAAATACTTCTCGCCTTTAAAATACTTCACAAGTAATGATTTTTTAACCCCCGACGCAAAAAGAGGGGTGTTATTAGTTTGACCGCTATGTGTGTCTCTGTGTCTGTCTGTGGCACCGTAGCTCTTAAACGGGTGGTTTCCTAGCGATGGTTCTTAGACATTTTTCATCAAAATCAGTTTAGCCGTTTTTGAGATATTAAACTTTTGTCTCTTGACAAATTCGGGGTTTTCCAACTCTTTCTTGGTTAGGTTAGGATATATATACGTATTTTTTTAAGAGTACATAATTATACAAACAAATACTTTTAGCGATCACCAATGTCGTCATATGATTTACTCACATTTCTAAATCCTTCACCTCGACCACCTTGCCGAAAGTGCCTTCACCAAGCGTGTCGATGATTTTGTCTGTAAAGAAACCAAGTCGTCCTAATTAATCAACTGGAGCCAGTTACAAAGTCATGATGGAGAATCACATTGGATTTACTTATCATTGCCAGTATTTATTTGTCTGCGGATAGCTTAAAATAAGAATAAAAACTGGTAATTGATCATGTCTGTTTAAAACCAATGTTTGCAGCCCCAACATGACTTCACATCAGATTTACACTTGCAATGATGCCATTATTGTAGTAAAAAAGATATAAAAATCAAAATTAAAATATTAATTTAAACTGAATTCTTCCTTTTCAACTGGAAACACTGAACTGGAAAAACTTGATCGAAGTTAAAGTCAGAAACGTCAATATTACGGTATTATTGCTTCTTTTGTGAAAAATGGTGTCTGTTTTATGAATTTGTCAAATACTTGACTCAAAGGTGTGTCCATGTGCGACAGTAATTTATCGCTGGGGTGATCTGAATTAGTCGTTTTGAATCTGTTTGAATTTTGTGTAAGCTATTAATATCAAAGTTTGTTAAGTTATGTTGTGGACACGAACATCTCGCTCCCATGACATATCCGGGCCAGTAGACGAGGTGTCCGTCCTTGTCGTCCTTGACGGAGGAGCGCGCGCGGGAACTCTGCAGGTTGCGCCGCCGCCACCGGAGTCGCCGGGCCGCCACGAGCCGCCATGAGCCGCCGCGAGCCGCACGCGCCGCGCCGACATCGCACCACGCGCCACACGCACCACGCCACAAGCACGAAGAGCGCCACGCGATCGCCACGACCCGAGTTGTGTTGTACCCAACAATCAAACAATGGAACGGTTGCCCGTCAGACAAGCGACAATTGGTATTGTGTGTCGTACATGCTGTTAGATGGCGGACGGGTGGGCGCTGCGGAGCTGCGGGAGCGGCGGACGCGGAGGCCCGGCCGGAGCGCGGGCCGCCGCGCCGCCGCTCGCGCGTGGAGGGAGCGGCCGGAGCCAGGACGGGACGGGACAGACCCGGGATCGACATTCTTCACAGCCCTTTCATTTCACTCTCAAAAACCACTCGCACAGGTCACAAGGAAAAAAGTGTCCACCCGCATCCTGACATTAAAACACTAATTAATCAATTTCATAATAAAACTAACATCAACAGTTGTATCGATATAACATGTTTTTCGTTTTGGCTTGGAAAACATTTTAAAACAGAAAAAGGGCATGTTGAACTTTAGCAAACGCGCAAAAAAGCACAATACATGCATTATCATTGCACTCATTTCTAAATTAATTGCGGAGCGTTATCAAGACACGATTAGTTACGTTCAGTGTGAATGAAGTCTTTTTTTTTCGTTTACCCTCAAAGTACATTTTTTATTAATTTATCCACAAATACCTTACGTATTTGTAGCTAACGATATACGTGCATTCTATTTTTCTTTCTTTAACTTGCTTGCTAAATTATATGGGCTTAAATAAAATATAGAGTACACTTCTTCTATTTAATGAACCAAAATATTAAGTTTGGGACCATGGGCTTTGCAAGAGAAAAGCACAGACCGGGTATATGTTAGGGCACGCAGCACACGGCGGTAGTTAGACAGTGCTTACGGGCGGCGTGGCCGCACGCCGGGTGTGGTGGCGCGGGCGCTGCGGCCGGCGGCGCGCGCGCAGCTCGGGCGGCAGCGCCACCACGTCGCCCACGCCGAGCGGCTCGGGCTTGCTGCTGCGGGACTCCGCGCCCGCGCCTTCGGTATCCTGTTCTACCATGCGCCCATACATCTCGTCCAAGTGGGCATATTTCATTATCAGACTCTGTATTTCTTTTCGCCGCGTCTCCCTTTCGCTTAGCACGCGATCGCCTACCGGGGTTCTGTCTTCATCTTCATCACTTGAGGGGAAGTAGATCTGTTTTTGTCTACCTACTTCGTCTGTAGCTGAGGGTGGCGGTGTTCTTGCCAGTTTTTTGTTCGAATTTATGTCGTAATGGCTGTGGTGTTGTGGAGGTGACACTAAATCGCGAGCACCGGGATTTATATTGATGTCTACTGGTCGAAGTGATAATTTCTTTCGATCATTATTTTCACTCCTTTCAGCCCTCAGAGACCTCCTCCTGTGTCTTCGATAAATGCTATCCCTGTCCTTCCCATATTTAGGCGGGTCTCTCTGAGGGTCATCGAATCCGTTTTTATCGAATATATCCCTATCGTGATGTTTTTTGCCAGCTGATGGTAATCGGCGGTCAGCTGTATTTCTGTAAGGAGTCTTATCCCTCGTCTTTTCTCGTAGAACGTTATTCATTTTAAAAGAGTTCTCTCCAAAAACAGCCGTAGTCAAACTTCTCATTAAGCCTCTAGGCGGTTCGGGTTCTAATGTCTTATCACGGTCAAGCATGTCTTTCCTTGCTCTTTCTTTTTTCTGATTGGCAAGCCTATCAAGTACTGACGAATACTTATCTTCTAAGCGGCTGCGAGTACTACCTAAAAAAATCGTGCTTTCAATATTATTATTAGGCTCTTTAAGGGGATATCGTTTAGAGAACGGTGATGACTTATTGTTATTTTTCAAAGTAGCTCTGCGGAATGAGTCACTGCGTCCGAGAGCGTTAATACCGGAGGTAGAATGCAGCGGGGATAGGTCGATTCGGGATTTGGAAGCGCCCAGGTAACTCGAGTACGTACGGTCATCGTTCAACTTCCTCGTAGTGTTCACTGAGGTCGAGAAGGACGTGTATGGCGAGATGTGTCCGTTGTTATCGTATCGTTGTACGTTCGACATGGCTAAATTTTTATTCGTATTATCGTATCTTGATCTGGCAGTTACCAGCTTGGAATCTACGACGGGGTCTGATTTCTCAGAGGGCCCTCGACGGGTCAGTCGATTGATGAAGCTGGAGTAACCGTCTGATAACAGTTGGGTGACGCTAGTGGTCGAAGCTCTAGTATATCGGTGTTGCCGAGGACTTGTCGTGCCATTGCCGTTAGTACTTATGTTGGCCATGTTTGTTTAGTCTGGCAAGTAAACTTTATTTGTAAACGGTCACTTTTTTCATATGAATACGTACAACAACACTCACAAAACGTCATAATTTCACATTTAGAACTATTGAATGCCTATAGATTTTTTATTTCACGGGGCAAATGCTTCACCACCGGACATTACACTGGTTCTATCTCGAGATTGGGAGCGTACCTAAGCGCGAACGAAATTCAGAAAGATCACTAGCGCAGTCGAGTGCGGCCGCCAGTGCCAAGTAATGGTCGAGGACTAAAAATATCAGCAACCCGTGGGAGCGCCCTCCCGCACTCTTCGGCTGGCCGCCGTGCGCGCATTTCGTCGCATTGCTCTCGCTATACCTATATATTATACAGTAATGTGAGCATTACGAGCAATTTCAATGTGGACTCATTAATAAATAAGTAGCTTAATTATTTGTTACTTTCTAACAACAGCTACTGCTCCCTGAATAGGTACAGGCGTAGGCGTAGGCTTAAAGGATTTCTAATATATAAAATTCTCGGGTCAGAAATTTGTGACCAAACTCCATCGAAACGGCTTAACAACAGTAGGTAATGATGTCTAAGAGCATATGTTATTTTCGTTATGTGCTCTGATCTTGAACTCTGTGAATATAATGTATCTCTTATCATGTTTTAAACATTTATTAACTAACTATATAGATAAAATAATATCAGTGTTAGTCATCAGCGCGCAAGAATAATTTGGCAAACCATTCTATTGCCTACGCTTTTCGTGTTTAATTTCAAGTGAAAATAGATGACTCCCTTTGACCGTCAAGGGCGCTTTTTAATATCCCAGAATGTAAAAGTTAGAGGAGTGTATTGCAATTGTTTGTTTGATAATGAGCAGAGTACCTTTCTCTGACCGGCGAGCTCTAGAGCCAAGACAGTTCTGTCAATAAGCGATAGGAAATTAGGTTAGTGGGGCGCGTGAGAACCGAACAATGCCGGCGTCGCTCGCGGCAGTGGACGTGCACGCTACGGACACAAGATCGTCAGCTCTGCTCAGTCATGCTCCACACATATCATAATACTTATCGCGTAGGTCAAATGTCTTCTGGACGGAAGTAGCATCGTCTACTTATATAATACATAGTTCACTGTATAAGGACTATATCGTTTAGTATAAATACAACTTGTTACTTGCACAACATAGTATTTTGTTTTGATATTTAAAAAATATTTTGATAAGAGAAAAATGTTCGTCATATGTCACAGAAGTTCACAGAACCGATTTCCGTTGATATATTTTACACCACAACAGCGAAAATCTATTCTGGACAAATGGTGTTCAGTAAAAGGTATTACGTACCGAAAACTGGCAAAAATGGAAAGCGTAAGTGTGGGAGCCGTTCAAACTGCTATCCGTAAATACGGAAATCTAGTTCATTTTTCACTACTTCATCAATAAATGCCGAAATTTACATGAAGGAGTGTCTTCAGAAGAGAGTAGGTATTGCCCATGATAAGAAAACACAACTGCGAAACTGTATTTTGGCTCGACTTAGCGTCTTGCCATTACGCGGCTAAGGTGATAAAATGGTACAAAGACAATTATGTGAGTTTTGTGCATATTGTCCATATCTTCGCCAGATCGAACATTACTGGGCTATAATGAAGGCTAAATTTCGCAAAAGGGGTCGCAGTGCCGATACGGAGCCACAGTTTCATTCAGATTGGCACAAAATTGCCAGAAATTGTAATAAAATTGCTTTCCGATTATTGATCGGTACCATGAGGCAGAAAGTCAGGATACTGGGCAAAAATTATTATTTTTTTTATTAATTTTGGTTTCTGTAGATATTCATGTACAAAAATTAAAAATGAAATATATATAATATTTAAAAAAAAATGATAGTTTATTCTTGTATTTATACTAAACGATACAGTGTTAAATAAGGCTAATGGAAAGAAAAAAATGTAAACTGCATTACAGATTGAACTGGCAGGCGGACGGATGCGGGCACAATGATGCACATCCGATAGCTGGGTAATGACAAGACACGAGTACTATTCCGTGCCGGTTGTCACTTATCATACTACAATGTAAACAAAGCTCTTACGAAGAAGCCAGTGTTTCACACGAATTGCTCGTTAAAAAAAGTCTAACATTGTATTCAAACTTGATTGAATTTGAAATAATTTAAAAGAGTAAAGTCAACTCAGTAAAATGTCGTGTAGACGATTTTATGAACATGAGTAATGGGTAAGTATATTTATGATCGTTGCAACCGTTTCGGTGCAGCGGGAACGCTGTCAAGATCATTTGCGATCTTAGCGTATTTATCGTGCTCAGGCGTCATTTGAAAGTGGCTAGCTTGTATTTCTACTTTCACTTGCCAATTTAACAAATTTACAGCACTGGGTTACATTTATTTTCAGCGAAATGTTAAAACTGAGTTTTTCCAGAGTTGAAACAACGCGAGTCGGTAACATGCAAGCCACATATCACGAGTCCAATGTGTTTAATAAACAGCCAAATAGAATGCACGTATTTCACATCACCTTACACTTAATGCACATAAAACAACATTTTTATTTTATTTCTAACTTGAAGCAGAGCAGCATATACGTACCCGTTGAATAATTAAATAATCATAATCATCAATAACAATAGGATAATTGAAACTTAATAACTTGTATTTAATCGTTTTGATGATGTTAAAAGTCTTCATCTTGTGAATTGTCAGCCACAAAGTGATCAATAGCAACACTGTAGCAAGTGATTGGTTAGTACTAGTGAATTCTATAGCAAATTGATTAAACGTTCCTAACATAACTTCGGCGCACACGCTTAAAGGTCTACATGATGCCTCCGTCAACCGTGCTGGCAGCGAAATCACTAGTTAATATTTGTGCTCAGATGGGGTGCAGGTACGCAATGCTGTTTCGGGATTGGCTTACGAAACCCTATACTTTCTTAGGGGCACGTATTGTTAGGATTACAACAAAGCGGAGAGACAAGATCTTGTGTAAATAAATAAAGCGTACTTGAATTGCAACAAACTTGAAGTTAAGAGAAGAGTGATTTATAAGATTTTTTGTTTTTCTTATGTTACTGTAAATATTTTTTAAGATTGAACTACTCAGAAAAAGTGAAACATCGTTAACCCTAAAAAGTAAAGGAATGGAATAGGGAGAATTATTAATATGTTGAATAACTATCACAGGTGAAACTGACCTTGCCCCCTAGTCCACTACACGCACCTTCCACATCAAAAAGTATTTCAGCAACCGCGGAGAGCACTTTCACGATATCATGCCACTTGTATCCATTATCTTTAAGGAATCGCTTGTAAAGCTCATAGAATGAGGTGAGCCTCAGCGGGAGAGGCAATCTCATATGATGATGTTTTATAATTAATTCTGTCATTGTATTTGCACGTCACTTCACAAAAGGGATTAAATACAGAAAAGCGGTCACTTGAGGGCGGCGGGTATTCAGCCGGCCGGTCGCCTTGTAACTGTATCGAGGAGGCGTACGATACACCACCCAGTGCGCAATGTATCCTCTTCGTAAAACAATATGATGTTTTTTATTTTAAAAGTGATAACGGTCCGACTTAAGACAGGATGTTTTTAACTCCTCGCAACAGTTCGCGCCGTTCAGTGTCTTCGGCTACACTGAAGCAAGAGGCGAGGAGGATTGAGGAGTGCAAACAATTGAAGCGTGGAATTTTTAATGGAAGCTTTCGGTTGAAACAGGATTTATCCGCGTCTAAGCGGCCATAGCTAATTGTTAACTACTCCTTGGATACGTCATTATTATAAATCGTTTTTGACAAAGCTAATACGTATTTATCTTAAAAAACTTTTATCTCAAGTCCGTATGCAATTGAAAATTGAATTGAAATTCTGAATTTGAGTCTGAAAAATAGCGGTAAAACAGATGGCAAAATGTTGGCGTCATTGCCATACTGTCAGTACGCAGATTGCTTGCCTTAGTTTCATGAACTATGTATGGGCATTTAATAATGTACAGTACTTTGTACAAGTACAGAATTTCTCCTTTCAATAAATGTATGTATTTAAAAATGTAATACAAGTCTAGTGGCGTAGCGCAGTACGGCACAGTATGAGATACCGGCAAGGTCGGCCGGAAGGAACTGGGCATTACCAAATAGATAGGTGGGTAACGAAACAGCGGGCGCACCGCATTTATCAGACCATATCTTGCTGCCTGTGACCGTGCCACTCGCTAGCGTTAATGATACGAGATTACGTGGTAACTCTTGACTTAGCTATGTTAAAAAACTATTATTAAATAAGTGTTACTTGTCGATACGACTTAATAATTGTCCCGTTTCTGAATACCATAAGGACAAGAGATAACGGAGTAACAGAACTCACTAGTTGAAAGATAACCTAGCTAAAGCCAAACCATACAAACAAGATCATAGCTGTCTATAATCACGTATTTAACCCACGTTACATATAACCTGACCGCTCAGGTAAGCATTATAGCTTGTTATACTTTAAGTGATGGATGAGCATGTTAGAGACTTGGCGCACAAATTCAGATTCATTAGCAAAACTGACTCTAACCAGCTGAGGCGAGTTTCAATTTATAATTTTGTAGTACAATTCAAAACAATTGAAGCGTACGCGCCTTTTGATCATTCTCTATTAGGCAAGTACGTTTGCGGGGTTGCGACTGTTCGTGCCTGTGTGTGTTTCTTGAATCCTTCTCGTCCACCAATGGATTTGTTTGTTACAAAATCTTCCATAAGTACTAAAGATAATGGGCACGCTGTCGTGAACTCTGTCACGGACTAGATTAGAGAAGGTTGTAGATCAGCTTAATTACAGACATAGCTCATCCGAAATACCACATCGCCGTCGTTTACATATTCCTTTCTTATTTCTTTCTTTGTTATGGACTTGCTTGGAACTTTAATTTAAAACATAATGAAACAAAATCATTTTTTATATTTATTCTTTGGGTTAACTGTTTGTCTGGATTAAGGTACTAACGGAATTAAATTGTCTTATCTCTTCACTTCATAATACAGTGATGATTTAATAATGACTGTATTTAGGGTTCCGTAGTAAACTAGGAACCCTGATAGTTTCGCCATGTCTGTCCATCTGTCTGTCTGTCTGCGGCTAAGCTCAGAGACCGTTAGTATTAGAAAGCTGTAATTTGGCGTGAATATACATGTCACAAATCACGTCGACAGCGGTAAATAAAAAAATAAAAATTTATTTTAGTGTACCTCCCATAGATGTAGTGGGGGTGATTTTTTTTCTTGGCTAGCCCAATAGTGTGGGGTTTCGTTGGATAGGTCCTTAAAAATCACGGGGGATTGACTGGACGATTTTTCGATTCAGTGATCTGTTTGCGAAAAATTCAACTTTAAAGAGCAAATATTCATTAAAATAGAGCCCCCTCCCCCCTAATATCTACTGTTGGGTGACAATAATTTAAAAAATCATGATGGTAGTAAGTATATCAAATTAACAAGGAAAATTATAACTGCTACGATTGATACAATACGAAACCCTTAGAAAAATATCTTTATTTTTCGTAATGGTTACGGAACCCTATTTCAGTTAGTATTATAATAATACATTTAATTAATTCAGCTTATTTATGATGAACTAATACTCCATTGACTATATCATCTGTTTAGTGTGCTTTCCTAAACATCGCAATATAAATAAAGGTTTTAACAAACGAGTTTAGCCACACCTGAATTAGTGAGAAAATCATAATATATACGGGATGACGAATGAAGCTTTGTCTTTATATTGAGTGGGCGGTGCGCGGGCCGGGTGTAATCATAACAGAGCGGGCATGTGGACGGTTTCGCCTAGGTGAAGGTGATCGCCGCAATACTATTCCTGTGCGCATGCGTGCTCCATGTTTTCAATACGCAAATGCTAACACATGGCGCCATCTAGCGAACGCCATTGGAATCGCATACTTAATGCCAGCTGCTAAGACTATTTTCGTTGTCATGTAATTTGTTTACAGCCGATAGCTTCATAAAAATTTCACTGCATATGAATTTATAAAATTAGCCAACTGTAAAGCTGAAAATATGCGAAATCGACCTAAATTCAATTCATTCGATGAATGATAAATTCGAAATATCTTCGAACGACGGTCATGCAAATGATTTTGTTATCATATAAAATTACATAACTAATGTAAACCACTGAAAGGAACGTAAATCTTAGTAAAACATTGAATCCAACAATTAAACATTGGTTTGTTAGAAATATTAATCCTTGACCCGATAATACGTACAAAAATAGATGGGCATGCTCTCAATATCCATGTATGCTAGCAGCAATACGTTACGTAGTTACTTTTATAACAGCGTCAATACGGAGTTGATTCAAAAATACCTAATATATATTTTTACAAGAACAATCTAAGTATATAATATAATTGAGTTTAAAGCTAATATATGCAATTGTGAATCTGACCTCTACTTCTTTTGGTTGCTTATCAGGCTTGAGCTGGGAAGCATTTGGCACATGAGGTGGTATAGCAGGTGGCACGTAAGAGCAGGAAGGTTTAGGCTCCAGAGCAGCCGTCTTGTTTTCACAGGAAGAGAGCTTGGGCTGAACTTTCGAAACCTTTTCCACTTCGGCTGAGGGTTCCTCTGCATTTTGCACGCGTATCTGAGGTGTACTATAAGGCACCGCACTTAAATTGTCGGCATCTGTTGATGCTTTAACAGTTAACCAGGAGGGAGGTACTGCGGGTGGACGCGGCGGTATTATAGGTGCTATTTGAGGTACTTTGAAATGGCAATTTAGGTCTGCAGCGACGTCATTCACAATTTTACTAGCTTGTTCTGGTTCTTCTTTTCTGCGTGTCGGTGCACTAACTTCATGATTATTCAGAACAGTATCCCCGTGATCTTCGACAGATATAGTAGATACAGAATCCGGTTTAGAGTCTATTTTGTCTGGTAAACTATTCGATTCGTTAGTTAAAGATTCATTTTTATGATCTGGAATGAATAACTCATTAGGAATATTAACTGATGTTGTATTTAGAACTAAAACTTCATTTACACTAGTACTAATATCACTTGACACTGTTTCGTCAGGTTTTGGCGGATTAGGAAGAAGCGGTGAAGTTTCGTCTCTACTTTGAGAAAAATCAGTACTTTCACAACATGATAAATCGTCGAGACTGTGAGCAGGGTCAAGAGCAGATGCCTCATGATAGTCCGTGGAACACGGAGATGTATCGTCGTCACTGGTAGCATCGCCATCGCAGGGCAGCTGTGAACTTTGGCTGGTAGGTACGAATGCCAAACTAGACGTAACATCATTTGAAATATCAGCTATTAATGATTCTTCACTTTGAACCGATGATTGCCTATTATTATTAATAGAGTCAATATCATTAAGTTTATCGTCGCCAATAGTTACATTACCGGAAACATCTAAAGGAACATGTGAATTTTCAACTTCACTTTGTAAACTTGTGTGTGTATCTTCCGATTTATCGGTAGTAACGTTGACTCTAGGTGCACTTGCAGTTTCTAAATTAATGATTTCCGGACACGTCTCAACCTTAGCTTGTAAACATGTAGGTAAACTCATATATTGCGGTAGTGCGTATTCTAAATCAGTCAATGGCATATAATGAATATCGTTTCGTTCAGCAGCTAAACCTTCATTACAATAAGGGGTAAAATATTCAAATCCAGCATTGTCAGAACCATACTGCATGACAGACCAAGGATCGTTAGATGGAATTATGGGTATCCCATCAAAATACATGTCTCTGTCAATAAATTGTTCTGGTTTGTAATCCCATGTCGGAACAAAAGAGTCTTCAAAGGCCAAGTAATTTTCTGGCAGCATGACCATCGCCTGGTCTAATTGCCCGGGGTCTAAAGCGTAGGATCCATCATAAAAAGGATTATTAAGTACAAGCGGTGCAGGCTCGAGAGGTTCATATTCAACAAATACTTCAGGTTCAACAAATAGCCCATATTTCGACAAGTCTGGCTCTGATCGGCATTGTCGTGGAATTACATCAATTTCATTTTCTAATTCATTGTAAATGTACGAAGCATCGAAACTGTTAGTCCTTCGCAAATAATTATTATACAAGGGTAATATCGCCTGAGCACAGGGATCCTTTGGAAATACAGGATTTTCCACTTGCGCTTCAATCGCATCAATGTAAGTTGGCACACCCACGTTGTTTATTTCGTTTAAAGTATTTTCATTGTTCGTAATACTAAGGGTACTTTCAGGTGCAGCATCTGGTGTACTGTTGTCGTAAGTATCGTCACTCGGCATAAGCAGCACGCGCGGAAGGGCGGGTGGAGGCCCGCAGAAAAGCAAATTGTTAGGTGGCGGACGCGGCGGTTGGTCAGCCATGGCTCGCGCGAGCCGCGCGCGGCCGGTCGCGGCGGGCAAGTATTTCGGGGCGTCGGGAATAAGCGCGCCAGGCGGCCGGCACAGAATCGCGACTGACTGAGGGCGTACCAACTGACGAAAGCGAACACAAATAGAACGGGCGCAAGCGCGAGGAGGTCGCCGTCTCTCGCGCACATCTTCACGGGCGAAGGCGCACGCGCGTTTACAATCCAAACCCGTCCCGCACATTATCCCAAACAGGCAGGATGACGTTTAGCGCTTTATTCTGGTTCCGCAGTATGCATACGGTAAGTACACGAACTAAGACTGCCGCAAACCATTAACAGGCAGGTTTTTGGGTGGACACTTAGGGTGAAGGCGAGCGTTGGGTATAAGAAAGAAAACACACCTTCCATTCTTCCACTAAAATTAAAGATTAAGGAACGGTTACTGACCTGTTCCGGTGGTGAACGTGGTGACGATTCTTCGCGGTGATGTCTTCGTCGCCTGTGTGAAGTCGGTGAACGCCGATGATGTGAACGTTTGGAGCGTTCATTGCGCCGCCTCCACGAGTGCTCCGAGCTGCGAAATCATCGATCAATAGGCTGTAGAGGGTTAGTGAATAGGTATACGACAACGAATCGCATCCAAATTATGTTCAGGTGAGGTTAGTGCGTGCTAAAAGATCGAGTTTATCTTACTAACGTTGAAGATCGGCCTCTGCCACCAGAATACGGATCTACGAGTTGGATCAGGTGGTCCGGAGGCGGCAGGCAGCAGACGCGTAAGACTGCACATATAGCAGCCCAACGTCGTCGCCCCGTAGCTTTGCGTTTTATATGACTTTTACTCTCACCGATGGTGGTAGATTTAACATTAAGAGTGTAACTTATTTAATAAACTGGCTCGTTTTATTTTTAATCACTATTTCACTATTTCATTTAACCTCTAGTGTTAACGTAACTGGAATAGGGCAAAAGTAGACTTATCTATCAAAAACCTACTATCACTCAAAAATTTAACTAGCATATCCGCTCCATAGCCAAGCACAAAACATGAAGCGTCCAAGGTTAGCAAATGACGTACGGTTGACTGTTTCTTTCAATGTTAGCGATTGTCGAGATACAATCAAAAGAAAAGATAATTAACATGAGAGCGCGGGGCGGGGTATGTCAAGATGCACCTATGTCACCACATGACAGGGACCCGCTGCGTGCTGCGGCCCGCAGCGTACTGCCGACTCCGGTGAATCAACAGCCGCACGCGCACAAAATTGCTTAGATACAACGACATACAATCAATCCGTTTGCAAATAAATGCCGCGTTGACCTAGCTTGGTTACTGAACAATCAAGGCCTTTGAAGTATCCAGTTATTAAAAAAAAAAACTGAGCACCAGTTGCATAGTGTTTAGATATTTGTTTTAAAGATTGAGTTGATATCACTTCTATGCTACTGAAAAACCTTGAATTTTCTCACAAGTGTTGTTGAAAAATATCGACCGATAGCCAATCTTACCAACAACTTCGCGTTGTGAACGGGATGTGTATTATGGGGTGATGTTCATCTACGACGGGACAAATCATGATATTTTTTTATGATATAACGTTAAAGTATAAACGAAAGGTTTTCTTTCAAAGAACTAGCGCGACCTGCAACTGCAAGAATGCCAAGAACTGGCACTCGCACTTCTAATAGAATTAACTTTACGTAATTGGTTTATCTATCAGCCTACGGTTAAATACAGGGTGGAAAAAATTAACAGGCCCTGGAGGGAAACTCTCTTTAATCCTTCAGTTAAAGGAAGATTTTGAATTTTAAAATAATTTTCTAAAATTTGCTTGTCTCATCCAGGAATCGAACTAGCTAAAAAAAACTCCAGCAGAAATAAAAAAAACGCCTTAAAAAAACGCCGACAAAAAAGACAACTAAAAAGTAAAAAATAATTACGCACTACCTAGCTGTTGCCCGCGTCTTCATCTGCAAAGAATCCGTTTATCCCTATCCCGCGGGGACTATGCTGATTTCCCGCCAAATTAGCCTAAGACCTAGTAATATTTTTTTATCTAAGCGTCGTCGGTGTCGGGGGACCGCTAAGGTTAACAGGAAAGTAAAGTACATATGTTGTATTTTTAAACGGCTGAACAGATTTTGATAAAACATGTCTAAGATCCGTCGCTAGAAAACCAGCTTTCAAATAATAAAAAAACAGCATTCAAATCGGTCCACTCGTTTAAGAGCTACGGTGCCACAGACAGACACACAGACACACATAGCGGTCAAACTTATAACACCCCTCTTTTTGCGTCAAGGGTTAAAAATTCAAAAATAAGTACTAGCTGTTTTATTTCAGACACATTAGGTCTTACACTAGTCTTATATCCAAGCAATTGAATATTTAGTACACAATGTCTTTAATTCGTTTATAATAATTAAATTATATCATTATTAATCATTCATATATTCCTCTTGTTCTGAGAGGAGGCCTGTGCCCTGCAGTGGGACGTATATAGGCTGGGATGATGATGATGATGAATCATTCATATATAATTAATTATTAATTTTCTTAGTACTGTTCAATTTCTTTATTTATATATTTAGATTTGCCAACAGCTAACATAATGTAAAACATGCAGTAGAAACACAAGTATAACAATTGTGAGAGTATTTACTCAATTACAGACAAACACAGCATGCACGTTAAACATAAGCAAATCACTTAAAGAAGTAAAAGACACGTTATAATTTTCTTATCTCTCTAACATTCAAAGACATTGTATGAAGTAGGTACAAGCTTGCTAATTTATCTCTAAGTACCTGGACAATTTCGATGAGAACATTGTTTAATGGTAATATAATAATTATACTATGCACATTTCCTTGTTTCCTTCTTACACAGGGCGTTCTGTCCGAAGAAAAGATTAAATGGAACGTAGAGGGTTGCGGTAAAAAATGTTATTAAGAGCATACTCCACAAGTGACCACAACACTTTGCAGAAGGATATACGAAATAAATTTGAACAAGACTGTGTATCGGTAACGAGGGGCTCATTTCAATTAACTTATCAATGAAATGATTAAGTAAAAGAAAAATTTTATTTTGAATATTTCAAGTCTCAATATCTTACTTACATTAATTACGTTACATTTGCTTTCATATGTTCTTCGTATTATAATGGTTACATGTTTGAATATCGATGTATTACAATATCGAAAGTTGTTATACCTATGGTTTAAATGTCTAAGATTGAAATATCGAGTGATTAAAAATGACATAGGAATGCACTGAAGGAAAATAGGTTATTTATAGTGCATGCTTTAGGAAGTCATTTAATAAATTGCATTTTTTTAGTGTACGACCCAAACTTTATCCTAATTAAAATATCGAAGACATCAATATTACTTTCATTTATTCATTAACTAGCTGTTCCCCGCGACCCCGTTCACAAGAATTCGTTTATTGCTATCCCGCGGGAACTATGCAATTTTCCGGGATAAAACTATTCTATGTCCTTCCCCGCGACTTGTAGGTACTATCTGTGTACCGAATTTTATCTAAATCGGTTTAGCGGTTAAGACGTGAAGAGGTACGTAACAAACAAACATATCGACTTACAAACTTTCGCTTTTGTAATAAATATTTGTGAGATTAACTTTGCTATTTTGCATATCATAATTTAAAAACAATAAATCAACTTATCCTATTTTGTTAAAAACAGAAATGTTCTTCCTATAAAATACCTAAAGAGGCAGAATTAAACAACATTCAGCAAGAAACGGACCGTATATATCGTTGTTAAATCAATAAATATTCTGAACCTACATTGTTTATAGTTTTTCAAATAAGAAGTTAACTTTTTACAAATAAAGCACTGCACCAAATTTGATGAAATTTGGAATGGAAAATAGCTTGAACTTCATCGCGGGAACTATGAGTAGAATATTTTTGAACAGGGAATGAGAGCGGATGAGTGCGAGAAACACAGTTATTAACCCTTTTCCAGGCCCCGCTAATTTAAGTGTCGGCGTCGGGATGAATGTTCGAAGGGACGATCGGACGTTGTTAGTGTTGTATGTCGGTGTGATGGGGTGACAAATAAAAGTGACCAAGTTCGAGATAAGAGTGCCGGTACTCTTTGTGATTAAGTGCGGGTAGTTCAAAGGACTCGTGCTGCTACGCAGACTTGACTGACACCCTACACTTCAGTCTACTCGTGACCACGGCCACTGTAATGTGGTTGAAACGTCGAGGTAAATATTACACGTGTGTTTTAGCGTGATAAGCCCTGTTTGTGGTATTTTGACTATGAGGGATTCATTTAAAAACAATTATAATTCTTAATGACTTCAATTGATTTTGTACCATATTGTAAATGTACCAAGGTCGAATATTTGTGTACAATTTATGTGGTCACTATATGCACTATGCCTGGAAAAAAGTTAAATATATAAATATAAATCGAATTAAAATTATGTAGCAAATTACGTATTAATATTGTGTTATTTTGTTTACGTATTAATCTACTAACAAAATTATGATTTCATCTTATTACTTCTTTTATTCATGATCATCATCATTATCACGACTTCACAAAAAATGTTAAGAACCCCTTCTCCAGTGACCTTCTAGAGTCCAATGTTATGTTTAATGGACTATATATCGAGGGTATTCTGGCAAAACAGAATAAGCGCAAAAAAAATTAAAAAATTGTTACATACATTGGCATACTCAATTTTTTCTGCTTTATTTATCTAACAAAACCGTGTAAGTAAATAAATATTGTGCACTTACCCGGTTCTATCGATATAAGTTATAAATGTCAACATATTTGAATGTCGAAAATTAAAATATCTATTATCGGTCGTTCAACATAGCCGAAATGTCTATAAAGCTCAATAGGTTAGGTTATTATTGCGTCAAGGCGCGAAGCGCTTCAACTGCGCGGAATAGGAGCTCCGCGGTGGAGCTCCGTCGACCCTATCATGATAGTTCAGACATAGAATAGAATATTCGATACTCTGAACTGAACTTCGATATTTCGATGCCACTTTTGTAGATAATTAGATTTTCGATATATTAGACGTAGGTTATCTAACCATTCGACAATATAAGCTTACGTTATTTTAATTTTCGGTATTTCGATACAGTCGACATTTTAATTTTCGATATTTTGAACATCGACATTTTACCAGTAGGTATTTTAATTTTTGATATTCAAATATGTAACCATTGAATTGATAATAAAATAAAATTGATGATACATATCACGTTTTTTTTTTATTTATTTCAACGGCCAAATGTGTATTGGAGACATTTTATCCTGAACAATAATCCTATTCAATATTTTAGCAAGTGATTTTTTGAATTTTTACCAGGTTCGATTCCCGGTCTAATCTTTGAATGCAATTAAATTATGACTTTTAAAATAAAAAATGTTTCTTTAAAGTGAAATGAGCGAACTAAAGGATTTAATTAAGGTCGTTTCGTTAAGTGCTCATAAATTTTTCCCATCCTGTATAACATAGCATAGGTGACAAGAGAAAAGACAAGAAAAGATTAATCTAATTTGAAAAATGTAGCACGTTAATACCTTGTGTTACCGTTATACATGTGGATAAGACATCTCACGGCGAGTAATTGTATTAATAAATGCAGAGACCTTATGCGTGCTTTGACAAATAATGGTTTTTAAAGGTTTCTGTATGTTTCTCAGTGTAATCTGTTATTTTAGGCGATTATGTGCAAAAAAGAGCAATACAATACAAAATCAAAACAAATAATAAGGTTATCTTGAAATTGATCTTTAGTTCTCCAAATTCTCAAGTAACTTTATCACGAGAAATGTGTAATAAATCGGCAAATTTGAAAAGCTTCGCATTTAATTAAGTCGTGAAGAGATCAATGCACAGATTGCCATGTTTGGTAACTTTGGTATATATATGGCGATAAATTAAGTTATCTACATTTAACAAACCATCCAATTCCGTTTGAGGGCTGAGTCGTCAACTAGCGCCGTGCCAACAACGCGTGCGCGGGCGGCTCCTAATAAATGGCAGCATTTAAATGTTACATTGTGTTTAGCTCAGCCACACACACGTTGAACTTGAACTAACACGTTTCAATGGCAGACATTCATGTGATCGATATTGCATGTGCATAATGCAGTTTGTATTCAGGTCATATTTCATTAAAAAGCAGATATCTTTAATGAAAGAGTAAGTAGAGTTCGACAAATAAATAATGGCATACAGATATTGTGTATTAAAATGTATAATATTAGCAACAGAAGATAAATCATGATTCCATAGGCCACGATTTGAATATCAAATAGTTGAACACATTCACGAACTTCCGTTGCATTGATGTGACTGCGCGGCGGCGCCGCGTCGCGTCCGCGCGGGCAGAAGTCACCCACGGTGAGGCGTTATTCAACAAAGCCCGCGTCAGTGACAAACGATACGTCGCGAATAACAAACACAACGTTCACTTTCAACAGCAAAGGTGACGTCAATATTATCGATTCGATGTATAAGAAAAAAAAAAAAAGACGACTGAAGAAAGATAAGAAAAATCGGTTGTAACAATTTTCTCAAATCCAGTTTGATGTGTCAATTTTAAAGCTAAACATTAAATAAAACTTATTAAATCAGATCTCAAAGTCTAATCACTAACGGTTGGCTTAATTTCGCTCGTTAAGTTCTTTTTTCTTTTTAATTGGAGGAGTGAAAAGCGCCGGTTAAGTTCGTTTCGTTTCGTAGAAACTGACGGTTAGGGAGTCTTAATTATGGCAACGGGAAAACTTACGGTGGTTGTGAAGGTGAAAGTTAACTACGTATCCACTTACGTACGACAGTAAATATGCAAATATGTAACCTGGAACACGTAATTAGGCTCTCTGACTACTTCTTGGAGTTTATTAGGATTGTGCAACCGTACCCAGTTTAAAATAGCAGTGATGAATTAATTATAATAAATACATAATAGGAAAACGAACTTATAACCCGAAGATAGCAGCAGTTCAGTAAAAACCCTGCCGGATACGGAAAAACAGCAATAAAAACACAACATCATTAGGTGTTTTGTGTAAACTTCACAACAACGAATAGACACGCACTTGACGCCTGTGCCCTTAGTGTAAGTTTTCGGTTACAAAGTACGTCTCGTTCGCGTTAAAATCTCAATTTGTATGCAAACACGAACAGCACCTCTAACGGAACGTTTGCGATGTTTGTGTTTCCATACAAATTGAGATTTTAACGCGAACGCGATCGAGACGTATTTTGTACTGTGCCTTTACATATACATAACATCGCAAACGTTCCGCTAGAGGCGCTGTTCGTGTTCGTTTCCATATAAATTTAGATTTTAACGCGAACGCCATCGAGACGTATTTTGTAACCGAAAACTTACACTAAGGGCACTGGATAGCTTAGTGGTTATTATTGACTATGCACTGAACGCTATAAGTCCTGGGTTAAAATCTCGGCGGGGGCAGACGACATTTAATTTTGCGATGAATATGTATTTTCACTTAACAGCTTTAAATTTAGTAAAAATTTACTATATTAATGGATTTTATTTCGACATAGAATATCAGCCCAAATTGCAATCAAACCATCAAAGGTTACCATATTAATGGATTTTATTTCGACATAGAATATCAGCCTAAATTGCAATCAAACCATCAAAGGTTACCATCAGTTAACGATAAGAAACTTAGGTCGCAAAACTGAGGCGAGAGTGAAACGCCCTGGCACAATGACCATAATCAATCTCGGGTCGAGAACGCAGCGGACTTTGTTACCAAATTGCAAAACCCAATGTGACACGACCACGTTCGGTCAAGGCTTCACGCCAATTTTGAGTCAGCCAATTAAGATCTCGATAGTTTGTTTAGGTAGTCTTTGCAAATAAATAAATAAATTGAATTTTGATCAAATCTATCGTGACGGCAATGTGATTTGATTCTGATCAGTCGCATCGCAAGGACTGGACTGACCACTTCTCTTAGAAATGTTATGTTTTGTAATTTGAGAGGATTCGGGTTCTAGCAGGTTATAATGGCGGCCACTCGCCTGGTCGCCAAGGTCGTGCCGGATGATCAGTTACTGTGAACTGTGTCACTACAGGCAGTAGTAAAAAACGAACGACGCCCGCGCTCGATAACGCCGGGTCAATGACAAGACATCCCATGACTCTTTCTAACGCTGGACAAATTAGATTATTAGTCGATTTTTATATAATTTCAGGATTTATTTAGCAGTTTTCAAATACTTGTTATAAACAAGAATTGATTTTTTTTTTTGGATATTAGTTATTTCAAGGATCCGAATACAATTCGTAGCTTTCACTGTACAAACACTGCGATTTTCAAATAAAAAATACGCCAAGTATATGATTTTAATTGTATTTATTTCCGCGATCCAAAGTGCGCGATGTGCGGTCAACCAATTTGAATCCTGGGCCACCATGGGCTGGGACACCTTATCGTAGTAAGTAAATTAATATTTATTTGTCTACAGGGGTTGCTGCGTTTCCACCAGAGATGTGCGAGGATTTGTTGCAAGGAATGTGTTTTTCATGAACCAATAGAAACGCTTCATTTACCTATCTTCGTACAGCACAGCTGTAGTGGAAACAGCTGAGCGGAGCGAGGACAGGTTTGAGTTTCTATTGGTTCATGAAAAACACATTTCTCGCAACACATCCCCGCATATCTCTGGTAGAAAGGCAGGCTTATAATATTTATCGAATGACGTAAAATGTCATTACGACACAGTTCTATGGTGGCCTAGGAATGAAATTGGTAGACTATACTTAAAAGAACATTTTACGTTATTCAAAAATACAAATTCAACCCAATCAACATTCCGAGATGTCTTTAGTTTAAATAGACCCTCATATATCTAAATATACAGCATGTAACAGTTGCATAAACACATGCAAGAAAAGCCAGCGGTCGAGTATAGTGCACGTGTTTCTGGTACCGAGTGCGACCAGTTCACAGTGAAAGTTGATCAGAGAGCTGCTGCCGTTTGACATTTGTCAGACGTCCGGACGCGGCGCCCAAATGACACTAATCGTTTCATTTCAAACAATAAATTCAAGATTTATTATGACGACCAGATGGCCTAGTGGTTAGAGAACCTGACTACGAAGCTTGAGGTCCCGGGTTCGATTCCCGTGTCGGGGCAGATGTTTGTATAAAAAATACGACTGTTTGTTCTCGGGTCTTGGGTGTTTAATATGTATTTAAATATGTATCTATCTATATAATTATATTTATCTGTTGCTTAGTACCCATAACACAAGCTTTGCTAAGCTTACTTTGGGACTAGGTCAATCGGTGTGAATTGTCCCGTGATATTTTATATTTATTTATATTTAAGATAGTTATAGGTTAGTAATCAGAGTCATCACTGCATTCTACATTGTTATCTAATACGAATCGGTATTCTGTTAGAGATGTTTATCATTATCAAAGATTAAACATTCTCTCCAAAGATTAAGATCGTTGTTACGTTTGCTTAGAAAGAGGCTAGATTTTAGCCTTAAAATTGATTTTATATTCTAGCCGCTAGAATATAAAATCAATTTTAAAGTTTTCACAAATGTACAGCCCCGTTACGATGACTTTAAAATTATAACAATAGACGGTTCTCATATCTCATAGACTCATAGTCATAGGCGAAAATTTGTGGGATTTGGTCATTGACGTCTATGTACTAGACTGCATGTTTCTTACATCAAAACGGCGCACAAAAACAGTTCACAGCGCGGTTTTGTGAACAGTTCAATATAGTCTGTTGACGTCCGTGTCAATATAGTCTGTTGATGTCAAAGTAATATTGATGATTGATGCGCCGCGCGTTTTGTTCCAAACAGCCAGTCTAGTGCCGTAAGGTACCTACCTACATAGATGTCGATGGATTTGGTAGGAAAGCCACAAAACCTTAACCGCAACGTCTCGGAGACGCGCTTTCTCCACGTACTTCCCGGCGTCATAACGATCAGTAACGTGTTGACGAGCTCTTGGAGGTATTTAAAAGCTTTAAGACAATAGACAATTGAATTATAATTCAAAATTACTGTGTTGACAAATCCTTAGCTAATAACTAACCAGAACGAGGCCTTGAAACGTTTACAGTAAATACTATCGAAACGAATCTCAAGCTGCGACAGCGCCCACGACTAAGTTACCAGACAATTGCTTTAAACATTAATTACTAAACTTAATAAATAATAAAACTATGAATAATTAAACTTGCTTTAAAACTTGCTTTTTTTTGCTTTTTTGGGTTTTACGGGATGACCGTAAAAGTAACAAAAAATTTGGAATTGAAATAAAAAAATACAAAAAGATTCCAAAATACCAATCTTAATTTGCTTTAAAAGTTTAACTTCATTATTTAAGTTATACACAATTGTAATCTTAAAAAGTGGAGATCCGATAAACATAAATCTTTACTAATAATTGTAACTGTCTGTCTGTCTGTCTGTTATCTCTTCGCGCAAAAATCGCTGAAGCGATTGAGATGAAATTTGGTATTTAGATAGTATGAAACACCGGAAAGAACATAGGATAGTTTTTATCTTAGAAAATTGCCCTAATCCTGCGGGATAGCAAGAAACGAATTCTTCGCTCACGGAATTTGCGGGCAACCGTAGCATATCGTTAATGTTTTACCGGCTAGTTTTTTTAAAATCGTTATTTAATTCATTTAGTAGCAAAATGGCGATAATGAGTGTAGAGATTAAGCAACCCGTGCAGCAGGATGGAATAAAGCGCAACGATGGTGAGTCACGGCAAGTTGTGCAACCTTTTGCACAACCAGTCGCCAAGTAGTTTGGCGACTGTCACTGAATGATAAAATTCATTAAGAGCAACTGTTATATTTTAGACCACAAAATGACAAATAAGATTTATGTATAATTATGGGCGACCGGAAAATCGTTAACTAATGCCAGTGACATCATCAGTTAATGCAAACACAATAAACTGTTTTGGAAACAAAGTAGTTCGCATTATTCACCCAAAAAGTAAGTTGGAATATCATCCACCTACACCTAATGGCAGGTTCTAAAGAAAAGACTGGTGACGAGGAACAAATTCTCTAGGAATTTAATTTACTTTAGGACCTAAAGCTTGAACGGTACAGCATTTACGGCACGAGGTTGGCGAAACGTGTATGCAAGAACCGGCTCGCGGCGCAGTCCAGCCCATTAGCATGTCGATGCACTCGAGCTCTGCAGTGCGTACCTAGCTGATTTTTACTATTTATGTCGGCAGGAGGTTTGACGCGTCTGGCTGGGGTAAGTACCTAATACATCGCAACTAGAGCACACACTGGGATTATTAGGTAGGACTAAAATGATGGAATTGGGGAAGTGAGTGTTAGTAAAATATAAGAAAGTGCATTGCCCGTTGGCATAGCAGTGTTACATACGATACGCTCCACTCGTGTTCGCGCATGCTCTTCTGGAAGGCGGCGGACTTGGGCGTCCAGGAGTCGACGCCAAGGTAGAGTGCGGGCAGCTCAGCCACCTTGACCTCGAGCCGCTCGGCGAGCCTTTGCTCTACGACGGACTTGGGACCGCTGGTCAACAGTCGCTGCTGCTCCTTGGCACTACGTCGCTCGACACCTCCGTATCCGTTTTGTTTTTCTCCGTTGCAAGACGTTACGCTTCTCGGACTATCTGTGCTGAGCAACTTGCTCTTAACGGTGTCCGCCTTACCGTAACTTTTAAATTGCACTGATTCTGTTCCGTTCGCAGTTCGCGAATACTTCAAAGAATCATATGTGTCGCCGTTAAGGCTACTGTATTCGACATTGTTAAGGTTATAGTCTCTATCTGTACGTTTGAACGGCACGTCGTAAAGGTTTCGTTTAATGTAACGCTCTTCATGGTTCTGTTTTAGGAAGTTGTTTTCGAAACTAGTTATACATTTAGGAACATTATTTACGTAGTCGGTGTAGCCTAAATCTTTTCTGTGTAAACCTTTTTCACAGCCCTTTTTTAGAGTTTCTTGTATGTCTATTCCGTTCCCGTTGAGCCTACCGTAGCTCAAGCTCACAGGTTGACCGCCATCTACTCGATTGTCGAACGATTCCGTCCGTTCTACATCTTTGCTTTCGAATTCATGTTTGACGAGCGCAACACGTGAAACTTCCTCGCCGTTGACGCCGTTTTTATAGTGCGACTTGTTAGTGAAATCTGCGGTCATGATACCTGCCCTGCTTTGTTCGTTGGGAACGGCCCATGTGTCGTGCTTCTTCTTTTCACTGCTCTTAGAAGACCACGCTTTGGCGAGCGCCGCTTTTAGTGCCTCGCGCCTTTCATGAACGCTGACCCTCGGGTACTCGTGTATGGGGACGATGGCTGGTGCGTAGAGGCTCGATCGCGGCGTCGCTCGCGTTATGCGGAAACTTCTGAACTCCCTGTTGAACTCCGAATTCAGAGAATAAGCCGGTATTCTCGAAGTCACCATTTTGAGATCAAAATTTCCACTACAAGTAAATTATAACTATGTCACAATTAAAGTTTGAGCACAGAACACACTGAACACATAACTGCTCTACCTGTAAAAAGTAATGATTCGGTCAAGTGTTGATCTAATTTATCAAATATGTACCGAGGCCGAGGAGTGTTTTTCTGCAAGAAGATTGCTAGTGAAGGTGCAACGTTTGGAGGAGCATGGATGTGTCGGCGGGCTGTGGGCCGCGACCTTCGCGGCAAGCGTCAGGCGGCGGCGGCGATGGCGGCGGGACAACGCACTGGTCAACGAACCGCCCCGGCCGCCGCACCGTGCACGCCGCGCGCTCCACTGCTCGTCTCGCTTGCATAACTTACTCGCGAACCGCTGCCCTACCTTATCTCTTATGCAGTTACACGGCCGGTCAAAATATTGACATTTCTCATACTTGTATGGAGTTACTTTTTACTCGAAAATTCAACTGAATGACAATACTTTAAATGAGACAAAAATATCTATGAATTCTTATAATATTAAGTTGTAAGGTGATAGATAAGACGTCACTTGTGTGTTAGCCCATTTTGTGGAACAATTATGCCGTATAAGTGCATCGAGCGTCGCCTTGGTAGCGTCCCTAATAAGGCTGCTAGCAGTGCTGCCATATGGCCCGCGGCCGACACATCCTCGCTTGTCGACACTACAGCTGCATCGATACAAACATATCGCTGTCTATCGACTACCCATTCTGGGCCAATGCATTATTACGTCGTGTGATACATAAAATTATTTACATAACATTATGATAAAACAATAATATTTATAAACCGATTCTTATGACATTTGCATTAGTTCTCGGCTATTTAAATTATTTTATTAATAGTATCGCACTGCACCTCATTGCACTTGTTTTTAACATAGGTTATATTATACTTGTCAATTAAACCACGACAACAAGGCCAAACGAAATACATTAATTATACATGAATGTGTCGAGTCTGTATTGTTAAACGTGATAGACGGATCATATGAGATAATGTTAACTTATGTTTGTATATGCTTTTAATTTATTGTTTTGATATCATTAACACATTAAACATTGGGACACTACACTCGGTACGGTACACTATTTATGATAAAATTGGATCAACACATTTCCGCTTCGTTATTTTGCTCGTCAATTTGGTCTTAGCGAAAATTCACTGAGCAATCGAAGCTCCATGCACTCCGAAGCCGAAGCGTCTACACCGGCAGCACCACGGCGGCGGCTACAGGTGATGCACCACTAAGTGCTGCTGAGCACTATCATCTCCGATAATAATGGTATCCGAAGCAGTTCGGTAGATAGCGCGGCCTTCGAGTATTGCAGGAGATTAGAAACCGGAAGCAAGTGCGTGTCGAGATTGCATGCATACCTTCTCGTTGCGCGCGCGAGAACTGTGCGTGCGGTGTGCGTGCACCGCTGCTACTAAACTGACTGAAGGGAGGCAACGCGCGGCCCGGTGCGAGGACCCCACCGCTGCGGCCGCCTCTCTCCTGCGGTCCACCACAAGTGACTCTAACACGATAGCGCTACGGGTGGAATCGCAGGAGCACTGGCCTTCGGTACAGCTACGACGACATATGACCAACGAGCCAGTTCGACTGCCCTGCATAGGATCGAGTGCTCAACACGAGCTTTCAATTCAACCATCAACCATACTGTACGTGGAATAGTTTTAATGCACTGTTTTTAAGATCTAGCTTGGAGCAAAACCACATAAAACTACAATTTGACCACACATGTTATCAATTACCTATCATACACAAGAGAAGAGAAATTTTGAAACTAGCACCGACGATCAAATACCAACGATAAAAAACGATTCCTACTAACAAATTCTCTAACAAAAGAATCACTAACAAATGTGCAGTACCTAAGTAAGAGCTCGTCGCTCGCAATTCGCAAATTAAATGGGTAATTATCTGATATCTCCACACGCTATCAGAATAAAACAAGTGTGAAAATTCAATAATTGCAAATAATTCTGGCTAACTTTAAACGCAACACCTCACCTTGAACATTTTGATACCTTGTAAATAAAATGGCGCTTTACCTGAAACAAAAAATACAAAACATTAAAATTTGCATTTCGATCATAAAAAAACCTAAAATAAGTTGCATTCAATGAATAAGTGTCATAAGAACATAAAACCATACAGACAGAGGTACGGTAAGGTCGTGTCGATTTCGAAATAGCACTGCATGTTAAACGAAGATTATTATACATGCATTTGGGCCACTGACAAAAATAAAACAACGCTGTTCACATACATACAAAATTTCCGTTAATTGAACTAAAGGCATATGGTGTTTCAATACTCTGACACAGATTTAATTTAGCATTTTACATAATAGCCATTCATTATAATTATGAATGAGCTTTACGAAATTTACTTTTTTACTAATACCATAACCATAACATGTTTAATTGAATAACCATTAATGAATTAGTTATTACAGTTTTTTAATGCTATATACGAATTTTATGTAACAAAATTTAAAAAATAAATTTGCATACTTCCCCCATCCCAAACCGTATATGGGAGAAAGTGGAAAGATTAAATATTGGAAACAAATTGAATTAATAGCCTAGCGAGGCTGCGGAGATAAATCATTTCTGCCTACGTTGTTTTGGCGAGAAACAATATAAAAACTTTAGATATTATGTACATATCGACGTTAGTATTGATGGTCAAATTTATAGATTGACTAGAGTTTACCCGAGGCTTCCCCTATTTTTCCCTTAAATTCCCCTAAATTTATATCGTGGTCTTCATTGAGGTTGTGTTAAGAACAACTGTCAAAAATTTGAAGACTAAGCCCAGCGGTTGTTATTCCGAGATTTTATCCGTATCCCGTGGGAATATCGGGATAAAAAGTATTCTATGTTTGAATCCAAGTCATGAACTAAATTTTTGCCAAATTTCATTCAAATCCTTTCAGCCGTTTCAGCGTGAAGAAGTAACAAACATACTCACTCACTCATTAACTTTCCCATTTAAAATATTAGTAGGATGTTTGTATATCGAGCGCAGTTCGTTGTTTTAATAATAATAACATTTATTTTAAAACTTAATTCCATATATTAACAAAATAACAATATAAAGTAATGCACGTTTCAGGTAGGTATTGGATTAAATGAATGCGATGTAAAGGACAACTTTATAAATATACATAGAATATCTAAATATTACAGTGCTATTTATTTTGAGAAAATAATATATGATATTTACACAGATGTGGATCTGTATTAGCTTACCCTACATAAACGCATTGATGTGATGTTATTTCCCCGCTGTGTACACACACAAACAATTATCAAGACACGGTTCATTTAATATTTATTTTTGTATGAAATAAACATGGTCGAGAGTTATCGCTTATTCAGGGGTAAAGTGTGCCACTGCCAACGATTATGCGCTTGTACGATTTTTCCCCTTTAAGCTCAAAGCTAACGTAGCAGTTGTTTAACATATATCCGTCGCCCACAAGTTCTAATTAAATAGGCATGATATACATAGAATAAAAAATAATATTAAGCTCACGAAAAGATCATACAAGCTTAATGAATCAACTTTTATAATATACAACAAAATGTATATATTTGTTATATTAGTATAGATTTAAAGTTTTTAAACGCAAATAGTTCTCATGAAAATCATTCTCGAACCCTAAGAACAAAGACCGTTACACGTGTGTACGTATGCATGTACCGAACTACATGAAAACATACTGTCATGGAACTGACATGAAGGCACACGTGGAAACACTAGTCGATCTGTATGTAATTGTAGGCGACCGCGTCAGACTATACCTAATTCAATTGGTGGCAAATAGAGGCAAAAAACTAATGGCACCGGAGGCGGCAAGCAGCCGTCAAACGGCGAGGTCCAATGACCTAAATGGTTCATTAGTAGGCCGCCTTGCCAGACTTATGAAAGAAAAATCGGTCACTGCCGCCCGCTATCGCTTTACTTTTTATGGCCTCTAAAATAGGGGAAAGTATAATTTCAATGTATGATATTTTATCTCACGAATTGATGAAGCCCAAGTAACCCAAAACTCGTGAACATCTAGTGATTTTAATGTCTCCGTCGGGGTCTATCCTCCTGTCAGCCTATCTTTTTTTACCACATTAAAGATACTGCAGCATAATTCTGCTGCATGTCAATGTAACCTTTTTTAAAATTTTGAATGGTTACCTATTTTTGCGCTGACATTTTTGCGGTTGTTTAGTTCTGGTTCTTTCCTTCAGTTTTTTTTAAATGTTTGAATTCGTATCCAGGGAACGAGGAACAAGGCTGACGCGAAAATTCGAGTTGTCAGATTTGTTTTTCCCGTTGAAGGAGACTTGTCAATAGTGCCTTGCAATAATATTATTGTATAATATTCCTCGAATTTCTTGTTGTGATACCCATATAGTGGTGTTCAGAAAGTGGGAGCTGTAACCTGGCTGATTTATCGGTTTACCACCTGCTACGAGCTTGAGGCTCACTGTCGTCTCTCTTTTACAAAAAAAGCCGGATCTATTTTCTAGTTTCGGGTAAGTAATTTCTGTTTTGCTGTGCATTTAGGTTATGTTAGGGCTCATGGTTTATGAATAAGTTCATAGTCGCTTTATCTTTCCAGCTCCCACCTTACGGTGTAGATTTTTGGTCGACATTGTGCTGCGCTCTGCACACGGCTGCGGGCTTAATTTATCGTCACCTCGGTGACAGGATTTTTACCTGGATCCTGAGACGGGGGATCCGCTCCTCAACAACCATAACCACGTGAAGATTGACACAATCTAATTGAAATGTTATACTTAAAACTTTATATTTTTGGCTTGCCTTCACAAAATCTTGTATTTTTTTTTTTTTAATTTCACTATTATCGCTATTTTTTAATTCTATGTTTTTCTAATTTGTTGCTACCATTTCGTGTCTTAATCTTAAGCAAACGCGGTCAGAACCTTTTTTTTATTTTTAATACATGTTATGCGCATAACATCTGCATTAACTTGGTTTTACACCCTAAATTGCATTGCCCGTTCTATATATATTATATTTTTTTTTAATTCTAAAAGCCCACGTAGGCCTCCTTAATTTGGGTAATCTTTTAACATAAAATACATGTGACAACCCTATAATATTACCCTGTAACCTCACTGTCTGAATTTTTGTACATAATAAATGTTTGTTAATATAATCTCAAAATTAAACGTTTTATTTATGGTGCATTGCACATAAGTATTGTGTTGTGGGGCTTGCCCGAAGTTCAAGGTGTTTCGGGTACGCTTCACTACAATACTCAGTGTTTATACATTTTACAGATATCTACTTACCCCCTTATTCATAAAACTTAACAAGCCTATGTTAACTAACAAATGCTTTGTCCCTTTCTAACAAATACAAATGCGGAAGTGACAGATAAGGACAAACAAATTTTAGCGGCATTTTAACTAAAATAGGTTTGATTGTCGTTTATGAATAAGGGGGTTAATGTTTATAGACTGTTTTTACAGACTTAGACTATGGCGGCTAATCCTTACTTAATATGAGATATAAATGCTAAAGTGAGTATGTGTCTTTGTTACGCTTTCACTGTTACTTAACCGATCGTGATTGTATGGAGATAGTTTGAGGCCCTGAGAAGTACATATACAGTTTTTATGCCAGACAATTTTAACGCGGGGTATACATATAAACGCAGATACAGGCAGAGTCAAGGCAACAGTTAGTAAGAAACAAATAATAATAAGAAAAACTTTTAAATTAAAAGGTGTCTCAATACAAGTAACGTGGTTTTCTGGAATGTTACCAAACCCTTGGCCGGCTTTTTATAATACACACCAGACCGCAGCCATAGGTACCATGTATTTAAACGTATATATTATATATTCTGACGTTATGAAAGGTTAATTTATTACTAACTCTTCCTAGATGCCTATAATAAATCAAAGATTGTAAAAGTTCCGCAATACCATATATAATCAATAACAGGTGTGATGATAGTGACGAACAAGTCAAGTACGAATCCCTCACGAATTATATCTGACCATATTCTTCAGACAAACTGTCTTGTAAAACCTACATTTATAGCTAATCAAATTAACTTGAATATACTTAACTAAAAGGATTAGCCGACGGATCACTTAAAACACGATCCATTTCCATGCTCAGCAAATTAATCCTGTGCCATAAATGGGGCTCTCTCAGAAACCTGATATAACTAGTAGGCACAATCTAAGCAATTTATCAAAATAGCGTCCATAAACGGGCTTCCTGAATCTCTAGGATTCCTCACTAACACTTCATAACGTGGCTAAGTACTCAACCGAGAAAACTGTTGCTCCCAATAATTACTATAATCGTGCCAATTAGTTCCAAATACGAAGACTTGCAGAATTAAGAAAAAACATCAACGTCGCTTCTCGGTAATTAGATAACCAGGTGATGTTTTAGTATTTCAAAGAGTAACGCAATAATAACTGAGTTAGGAGTAACGGTGTTCATTATTCATTGGGGTCAAAATCGGTCACACACATACATACTTACCTACCTATGTGAATAACAGAACATTACTCGATATTGATTCGTCATCTTCTAATGCCCGAGTGGGCAATATACGTCGTCCCAGTCGATAACTTGTCCCCAATCAGTCACTAAAACCTCATGAAACTCGGATTTATCTGTTAATTCAATGTAATATATGAATAATTCATGCAAAACGTTATGATTTTTGTAAGTGGGGTTAAAACGTTAGAAAGATTTCTCAAACGGATGTTGTCAGTCGAAATCAAATTAAACCGACCTCCTTTTCGAATCCTTTTCCCACAGAAAAGAGATGGGCCCTTAAAGCTTCTCAGAAGCACAACAAAGATCCTGTACATGTTCTGTGACTCATCTGGCAGAACCTCCACGCCAGACAAAAAACAAAAACAACGTTAGCATTTGAGCCTTTATAGCTTGACTTGTTAAAAGTCGACGACAACATTCATGTTTAAATTCTTTAAAGGTTCGTAACGAAAAAGAGTGACTATAGAACTATTTTTAAGTAAGTTATTATATGTAGTCATTCACGATGACGCGTGCCGTGGTTCTTATTTCAATGTCATTAATGGCTAATTTTGACAATATCACGCGTCTTCGTGGATGGCACTAGGTATAACGTAGGAAGTAAAAGTTCATTATACAAGGTGACTTCTAAGTCGTGAACATAAATTAGTATTTCATGCTCAGTTAATGCCGGACAATATAATGCATTGACCCATTTGTTGAAAATAATCTGAAAAAATTTGCGGTTTCCATACATTGTTCAAATAAAATCACGAAGTCAATGTATGGAAGCCGCAAATTTGATCCGACAAATTTAAATAAATGGGTCAATGCATTATATTGTCCGGCATTAACTGAGCATGAAACACTAATTTATGTTCACGACTTAGAAGTCACCTGTATATCGCGGGGAGTTCTAATCGCTCTCTATGATCGGGCATCGACTTCAACTTCCCACTATTCGGCGAAATCGAGATGTCTGTAATTGGGGCAGAAAGCTGTCAGTACCGCGTCTCGTACAGTTGGATTCGACGAACAAGCGCGTAGGAGGTGCCGCAATACCGCCTCGCCACTCGCCATCCTTCATACACGACATTACTTGTTCCCATAATCAATGTTTTGGGGCCGTGCCACACTTATTTATGACATGCTATTAGAAATTGCAATCGTATTGCTTTGTGGAAGCCTCAACATGTGGGTGTTCGTACATGTTTTGAAGTTTAGGATATAATTAATGCATTTATTTTGAGTCGTAAAACGTAGAGAGCATAATTGCTGGGTGTGCGTGGATTGCTTTTTTACTTCGAGTTCCGTGACCAACTTAGAGCATCTTTATACGAAATAAGTGAGTTTATAATGTAAAAAGTTATCTATTATTATTTTACACTGCATCAGATAAGTGAATGCAACCATATAAAATAATTTTAATTAAAACAGTGATCATTAGTATCTGAGCTGGTTGACTCATACAGAAACGAAGCACTTTGTTTTCGAATCACGGAAGTTTTACGAGAAAAAGGTTAAGCATTGTCGTTACTTATAATCTGACACGTCATTCCTTGAATACTTATCATAAATCGTCATTTATTCATTGCTTGAAAAGGAAACTTTCGCTTATTAATATTTCTTTTGATAAAAGGGAAATCATGTCACGTCAACTTACAAATGACTGCAAATAATACAGCCGGCGCGGGAGCATCGCAATCAAGGCCACGACGCGGTTTTGTGTTTGAAAACAAAAGTGATCACAGTTTACGCGAGACGTGAAATATCTCATTGCGTTAACTGTGAGCTTTGCTTTGCTGTTGATCGAATATGGCCCACGCTTAGCGCAGATGCAACTCAACTTTAGCTTACGATGCAATCCTAGAAGTGCGCTCACTGCGTTTGATTTTCTCAACCGTATAATTAACGTAAGACTGACTTACTATAACATAAGATTTTGCTCGCAGGTTATCTGCGTAGAATTCAGTTATCGCTTTCTTGCGAAAGCTATACAATTTCCCGGGATAAAAAGTACTTTGTGTTTTAATTCAGATTTATAAATTGGCTCCCAAATTTTTATCCAAGTTAGTTCAGGCATTTTTGCGTGATTGAGTAGCAAAGATCCAAACTTTTAGTTTTAGATATTATGGTGTTACTAGTTGTTACTTGCGACTTTGTCTACTCTTCGTCGGTTCTTCTAATGAAACAAGTTGTTCTTCCGAGAAGAATTCGTTTAGCGTGCACCTGCAGAAAATATATATTACTGAGATAAAAAATATCCTTGTCCTTTTCAGGGTCTCAAACGATCTCCATGCTTACCAAAATTTTATCACGATCGGTCGTGAAGAATACAAACTTTACTATCTATTCATAATATTACTAAGGATGTTAATCTAGTTTAACAATCGGTGCGTTAAATTTTAGCAAAATCTTTTCAGTAGCTTTTGCGCGAAAGAGCAAAAAACACCTTACATCCATCCATCCTCACACTTTCGTGCGTATATTTTAGTACGATAGCCACAGTACAGGTAAAAATTAAAGTTACACACCTAGTAGGTGCCAGACATCGGTAACGACATCAATTGCTTCTTAAATTGGGCTCGTATATAATAGATCATGCGATAATAGCGTTGAACAAACTAGCTATGGGCTTGTTTTAATAAAGACCGGGTGCCAGTTAAATACTTCCGTGAAAAAATTACGAGCCGAGAGATCGTTTGTAGGGTTTTAGTGCGACGCCTCCATCGATATTCGAACGAAACGTGGGCGGTCGATGCATTGCCGTAACTCCTTAAACGGACACATTACTTGTCTTTCCTTTAAGATAGTGGCTATTGGTCCTGCAAGGCCTCATATAATGACTACCACATTCGTTTTTGAAAAGAATGTGGTAGGTATATTGTCTCTTTCGGATGATTGCCATTTTCGTCCTTGACTGACCGCTATGTTAGTCGTCCTTGACAAAAATGATTAAAAATAGAATTAACTTCCGCAAGCGTGAGCGGTTCAGACCTCGCTAATAAACATCACGAGTGCATCGACAATATGTACACATTTCGATTTTTATTTGATTCGTAAAAGGAAATAAATGAATTGATTTGCATAATCGACTATGTGCTGTGACGGTATGTCTTTATTTAGTAAGTCTAGTGGATAAACCACAAGCCAGGCACAAGTGTAACTGCATGGTGTTGAATAAATAATCAATAAAATGTCATATTAAGATGCTAATACGGTTACAACGTTGAGGTTTATAATTTACAAATCTAAACATTTACTTTTATCGCAGGGCACTGCCTCCTATGGCAGAGCGTGATGGTCAATGCCATTGCTACTAAACACATCAACACCGAGCCTCACCAACAAAGGGCCCTTTATTATGATTCAGAAACATGTCTAAGTTTCGCCTCACAACTTCCTGCCTTCATATGAGTAAGAGCATTGTAGATAAAACAGAACACGTGCAAATGTCTTATGTATTACAAATCCAGTCACTTAGCTTTATAACGACATTGAATTGAATAGTATTTACAAATATAAATCGTTCACTATATTATGACCAAGAGCCACGCGCTATGTGGGCAAAAAGGAGGTGTGAAATAGAAAATCTATGTGCAGTAACAACATACAGAAGCGAGTGGTAAATATTTAATCATGGCGTGGTTTGGTTACACAATTTGCTTACGAGACGAAAAAACACGAGAAAGTATGTTTTTTTAAAGGGTTAGGCTTGAAAAACTCACTTTCCCGAAACATGTGTATACATTTTCTCTAAATGTCCACTCTCCGCTAAACGTACACTCCCAAAAGATACACTTTCAAAAATTGGGGCACATTTACGAAAGGTGCACTATTTCAAAAAGTAAAATGCATGTGTATTATTCACGCCAGCAAAATGAATGAATAGGTCTTGTAGAAATGGTAGGGATTTTCAAAGACTTTTTTTCGATAAAATCAACAGTTTTGGAAATAATCGCTCGGAAAGTTCAATTACTATGCGTCAACAAGGCGTCAAACCCCCCCCCCCCGGTTAGGCAACTACGGAACCCTACACTGAGCATGGCTCGACTACTAAAGATTGTTCATAATTTGAAAAAGTGCACCATCTGGGAAAATGTATCTTGAGAAAGTGTACCTATTGGGATGTGCACTTTTAAGAGACAGTGTACGTTCCGAGAAAGTGATCTTTCTGAAAAAGTGCAGTTTTAGAGAAAGAGTATGTTTCGGGAAAGCGAGCTTTTCGAGCCTAACCGTTTTTAAATTAAATTTCATATTCTGTTTTGTATAAATCCCAAAAGCGTAGGTTCGGTACTGCAAAGCTAATAAATGAAACTGTTACACAATTTTTTATGAAACCTGAATAACAAAAGCCCGTGGTGACTCAGAACTGGAGCTAACAGTATTGACTTAGGTCCGCGAATGCCCCAATTCCCTACATGTGCAAATTACTCGTCATTCAATACAACGCACGACTCATAATGACTGTGTATTATGACAGCACGGATATAATTTGGTAAAAAATATGCGTTTTTGATTTAGCTAAGAGACATTTAAAACATGTAATACTAATACTTTGGGGTCTATGCCGCAGGAGGGCCTCCTAGATGGTGTTTTCTTTTTATAGTTAGGTATATTTATGTTGTTTTTATTAATTTTGTTTCCTATCATATTATTGTATCTTGTGTTGTGTATAATCTTCTATATATAAATAAAATAATTTAATAAAAAAAAAAAATGTAATACTTACGTATTTGACCCATATATTGAATTAAACGAACCCACATCCTACGCTTTATCAAAACAATACAGAGAGTACACATACAAAATCAGTACCATGAAACAGTTAACGGTTACCATTTATCTAACATGCGCATAATTTATTTGGCACATTCGATTAGCTCTTATATGAATACAATGAAGATTTCTTATCATGTTTTCTACAACCGCTAACTCCATTCCTAAACTAGCCAGTATGACTAAATGATTGAAAATTGGAGAATGAAATTACATACCTACGTTTTTGTAGAGACTAACTAGTTTCTATCAAATGCTTATTTTGCCTAACAGTTGTCTATTTCGTCATACAAAAAAACATAATTTAAATACACTCAAGTATATGTGATTCCCGTTCGTCATCGATATCCATAATCAGAGTGAAGCAAGTTTCTATTCGTGTAATAAAAACGTCCTCTATTACCTACAATTCGTGGCCGCAGGAAACATGATAGCATCAGAAATTATTACGAACCGTGAAAAGGAGAGTTTAGGTAGGCCGATAATTAATGTGTATGTATATAACCAGATGTAAACAGGCGCAAATAAAATAGCTTTCACTAGACGCCTACCGCCGCGGGTGCTGTTAAATCGCACTGGCACAAGTTTGGTTGTGCCGTAGAAAAAATTGTACCGTCAGTGAAAACTCATAAATTTGTTTTGGTGCGCACGACGCTTCCAATTTGGATAATAAACAAACATTTATCCAAGGCATTGTTAGTTAAGTTCGTGCAATATTTTGTTTGTAGGTATAGATCTATCACATTTGTGCACACTTTAAAAAAACACTAAGTACACAAAAAAAAAGGACTACATAAAGCCAAGCAATAATTGTATATTTTTTTTAAGGTTGTAATTTGTAACATTTGTAAGAAATCGACTCACTCATCCTAAACCACTCTGGCATGTACTGAATGTTTGACGATAGATATATTACATTACATATCATTAACCCTAATACATGCATACTTGAGCCGCTTTGAATTCAAGCTAATTATCTTAATAAGATTTACATTGTGCTCGAAGATTTATTTTGATTGGCATTGTGATCGTGAAAGTGAAAAGATGACACGGTGTATAATTTCGACAGAGAAAGGCACAGGCACATTACATTACTTAATTTTAATTACGATTTTTTTTTTATTATTGTTATCTATTTATCATTATTCATATATTACCTGTTGCATTTTAATGTGTATTACGGCTGCACCACTAATTAAAGTGCGAAATGTTTATCTAAGTACGAAATAAGTAATGTTTTTTGTACTTTTAGTATGCATTTTCGCCAAGTCAGTCCGTCCATCCGTATTTCCACGGCTTAGTTTAGAGATTCTCAGTACTAAAAAGCTGTAATTGGCATTGGTCTCAAAAAAACAATGTTTATTTTTATTTATTTGAAGGATTTTGGTTTTAGTTGCTTTTTAAATTTTTTACCCTATTTAGAACTTACCGGAATTATAGCTAACCATAGTTGCCATGGCGTTAAAAACTACGTTTTTCTTTGCCCGTCACAATTATTTAAAAAAACGTAGTGTCTTCTGTCCCCTGGCAGTGTTTGAATTAGGCGGTTTAGTTATATAACGTTTATTTACGATGAAAGTCAAACAAAGGTCAAAAGTTATTTTGCAAATATACACGCGATCAATTAGTATTTTTTTACAAAAATGTTATAAAATGATTTAATAAAAGCCAATTCCTCGAAATGGTTTTGGAATTAGACCACATTGTAAAAAAGTGATCAATACCAATTAGGCATGGATACATATTGATCACGCTACCAAAACAAAAAATATATATTTTTAGATACCCTTGTACGTAGTAGACGATTTTTTTTTTCGTTTTCTCCTTCCTCATCATCATCCCAGCCTATATACGTCCCACTGCTGGGCACAGGCCTCCTCTCAGAACAAGAGGGCTTGGGCCGTAGTTCCCACGCGGGCCCAGTGCGGATTGGGAACTTCACACGCACCATTGAATTGCTTCGCAGGTTTGTGCAGGTTTCCTCACGATGTTTTCCTTCACCGCAAAGCTCGTGGTAAATTTCAAATGTAATTCCGCACATGAATTTCGAAAAACTCAGAGGTGCGAGCCGGGGTTTTAACCCACGACCCTCTGCTTGAGAGGCGATAGGTCAAACCACTAGGCCACCACGGCTTCCCAAACCACTAGGCCACCACGGCCTAGTATGTATTTATCTCCTTCCTAATATGTATTATTGGTGTATGAATTTAAAAGAAAACTATCACAGCTAAGTAGGCTTTATAATTTACCGAGTATTAGTCCACTTCGCGTGTCCCGAAACACACTTATGGAGCATTCTGCATACCAAATTTAATCTAAATCCGTCTATTTTCTGAGCGACAAGGGTATAACTTCAATCAAATTCAATTCAGTTTTTGAGTTTGAACAAGAACACTTTTTAGAGACAGAAGTCAAGCAAAGCTAACTATGTAATAGTGCCGGTCGGAACGATATGGTTTGTGCAGCTAAGTAATTAACGTTTTTACACGCGCCGTCAGTACTTTCTACCAGTTGCGTCTGTTCCACGATGAACAATAACATTATTTTACCTATTGTGTAGATTAAACAGTAAACATTGTGTTTTAGACTTCATAAAGAAAGAACAAGCGTACCAACTACCTCTTACACCGAACCATCGACATAGCACTCGATTTAAATCAAATATACCCAGACTCTTAAGCAGAGTTTAGACTTGCAAGAAAAATCGTGCAAATTGCATTACATTGTGGCGCTCGATTGACCACTACAAACTCGTTGGCTTTACAGCCTCACAATGTAATGCAACTTGCACGATTTTTCTTGCAAGTCTAAACTCGGTTTTAGAAAATTAATTACATTCCTACCGTGTTACTATAAAAACTTAGATACTCGTTGAACATTATACACACAGAAATCTCTCATTTCGGATTAGTCCAAGGTGTATATTTTAAAATTTTCTTTTTTGTGGTAGGTAAGATCATCGGTTTCATGATTTATGTAGGTATGTGAGAATATGGCTATAAATAACTAATTATACTCCAGAACGCATACGTCGCAAGAGGAGCTAGGTATATTATTTTAATATTAGCACGGGCGTTGAGTCGAGCGCGGTCGGTTAAGCATAGGCACTCACCGGGTGTTAATCGATCCGGTGACAAAGGTCGCTCATGTGAGGTGACCATGGATTGGAAAGTGACTATTAAAAGAAGCCTTTTTATCTTTAAAACAATTAAGCAAGCTTGAAAACACTCGCTTTCGTCTCCCAAAATGGATATAGCAATAACGATGAGTAATGAATAGAGAGCTGCTTAATTCGCGCCGCCGCTGCCTGCGCCCACGCAGTCTCAGTGCGCGCATCCACTCGGAACAATGCTTACTGGTTTACTTTCTCGATTGACTCATACTGATTCATTGCATACGTCTAGTGACTCGAATTAGATTAATGACACCAGTCTAAATTATTTTCCGTTGACACAAATTCATAATGTCAATAACAAAACTTTCGTTGACACAGATTTTTAGCAACAATGGCTCTGTACGTATGAATTTCATTGTCAGTTTCAAGAAAAGCAATGTTGGTTTATTCACCGTAAAAGGGGGGGTACCTTTTCTCTGCAACTAACTGTACTCACGACGACCCCGGGGTGACCAAATCAGAGTTATATGAGCAGTAAATAAATACACAAAACAGCGAGAAGTTCAAATGAGTGAGCGTATAATAAATGCATTGTGTGCAAAGAAAATTATTGTCAAGCCGCAGTTCAGCCTTCATTATGGCCCTGAACGGGGAGAGCTATGCCCTCACAAAACCTTTATATTAACAATAGGCTGCTTTACAGAGAAATGAATTATTATTAACCGAACCGGACTATACCTACAGCACCTCGGGCAGTAGATAATAAAAACAAGAATAAACATATCCGAGGGCACTCAATAAAGCGAGAATTTGGACAGGGCGGAAAACGAAAATTTACGGCTTCCGTGATGAGGTCTTCGTCCGATATCTTGCGGACGACCTTCAATTGCACGCCGAGCAACACACACACACACACGCACGCACGCACACACACACAAACAAACGTCACACCTGTATTCCCAAATGGGGTAGGCAGAGCTCACGAAGCGTTACCGTTTCGGAGCCACTTTTAGCAATTTCAGGTTTAAAGTTTGACAAAAAAAGGTACTTACAATAGTGACAGGTTGCTAGCCTGTCCCCTACGGTATAACTTAACGGTTAAGGTTAGGGCTTAACCTATCCATTGTCGCCTCTTACGACATCCACGGAAGAAATGGAGAGGTGTAATTCTAACCCGACCCCACACGGGTTCTCTCTTCACGGGTTCTACATGTGTATAGGCTTAAGGGCTTGTAGGGGCAACAAACGCGAGTTATTGAAACGAACGTGTAGAGTACCCATGCCCACTTATTTCTTCAGGTATGCATAAAATGCAGCGTTGTGCGCAAGCGGCTGAATGCGCTAATGAATGCGTGTCGCTGCGCAGGCTGACCCACGACCCACACGGGTTCGTCGCCCGCGCCGCCGCGCCCGCGCCCGCGCCCTGGCCCTTGCGCCTCCAGGACGATACCAGACGGCTTTATCATGTTTATCAGCTCCGACAGTTGCCCCTTGTTTACACTTCCCAGAATTTCCTGTCTTGTTCTTAACCGTATTAATAATAAATGGCAAAGAAAGGAGAAACCGGTTCTCAAAAGACTTTACTTGCGTGTACAGGTTGCCATCATGAACAAATCTCGACACAGGATCTTGGCTTTGAATTTTCAACGTTGACATTGAATTTAATAATTCTACATGTGAATCACAGAAATCCCAGTTAGTGTTTGCTTTATACCGTTTGTCCTTTTCAAATAATTATTACCTAAAGTTACGAATGCCAAATCTGCACTCACTTAGCGAATGCTTCTTTATCAACCTTGATAACCGCCAGCCGCCTTTTGCTACAACTTATACATACATCCTTACCTTACTAATATTATAAATGCGAAAGTTTTTGTTTTGTTACGCTTTTACGATTAAACTACTCGACCAATAGTGTCGAAATTTGGCATGGAGATAATTTGTGAAGGACATGGGATAGTATTTATCCCAGAAAATTGTATAGTTGCCGCGGGCGCGCGATAAACGAAGTCGCGGACAACAAGGAGTACCAGAGTTGAACCTTTTTATAATCAACTAGCTTTTGCCCGCGACTTCGTCCGCGTGGAATAGTAACTTTGGAAAGTGTTTAATTTATTTAGGGTACCAATTCTGCCAATAATAGCACATAGAAACCTCTATGGTTTACTGAAAATAAGCTATTTTAATACATTGCTTTATATCTAAACTATTTTTTTTTGTTCTATTCCAAAACATAAATATTTTGCGGGTAGCCATATTTTAGCAATACCTACGACGTGTATTCTACAATGCCAACACAAAAGGACTAATTCTTCATAGTGAACTCTTGACATCTTACGTCCTTTATTGTAAGTTAGGAGAGTAGGATTATAATTAAGACGTCATTCTTACTAAGCATAGCTACACATTTTTCCGATAAGTATACTTATAGTAAATTTGTTTGGAATTCCTTAAGAACTTTCATCCCCATATTTTCAAGTATGAAAAATGACGAAATGTGAAAAGAGTCGGAACAAATGTTTTTTAGGGTTCCGTACCTCAAAAGGAAAAAAATGGAACCCTTAGACCCTTTATATTTATATTATGTATATGTATCGAGTTGAAATTAAAACCCTAAACTCAGGTCAATAGTCCCGTCAAAGTACAATCGATTTATATTCGACAATGACGACCTTCATATAAACTTTCATCCCCTATTTCACCCTCACACAGGAAGAATTTTAAAAAACGCGCGAACAAATATCTATTTATCTCTTATCACGTGCCCAAATGCCAAGTTTCACAAATAACCATCGATTTATCTTCGATAATGACGACCTTCCATATGAACTTTCATCCCCTATTTCATCCCCTCACAGGTCGAATTTTTAAAAAAGCTCTTACAAATACCGACTTATTTTTTATTAAGTTCCTAAATGCCAAGTTTCATGGTTTTATCTTCGACAGCGACAAACTTCCACCATATAAACTTTCATCCCCTATTTCAACCCCTTAAAGCCTCTTTTTCGCGATAAAAGATAGCCTATGTTCTTTCCCAAGGTCTATTCTATCTCTGTACCAAATTTCATCCAAATCGGTTCAGCGGTTTTGGCGTGAAAGCGTAACAGACAGACAGACAGAGTTACTTTCGCATTTATAATATTAGTATGGAAGTATGGATTTTGTTAGGATTGGCACAAAGGTTCCACCCAGGTACGCGATTCAGTTTATTTTTACTGTACCTAAGGTCAGCACTTTCAGTGCTATGTTATCGAACGAGAGGCAATGCATTTTGCACCTATACGTAGGAGAGATAAGAAAACGTATTTTGGATTTTTCAGCAGCAATTTTGAGCTATGGTGTCAAACTGTCCTAGTTTTTATACAGATCACAGCAGCTATTTTCATTTCGCTGAAGTGAAATTTTGCTGCAATGACAGGAATATTTCTAGGATATCTGTAATTTGTGGAGTATCGGTGTTAGCGTTAGTAAATGGGTGAAGACTAAAAAGTTGCACACCTTAACGCAGGTTAGTTAGAATTACTATTTTATTTCCATTGTGACCCGAAAATTATCCATACAAATGTATGATTAATTTTCGTGTCACAATGGAAAAAGTTATTATAGATTCTAACTACCTGCGTTAAGGTGTGCAACATTTTGGTCTTCACCCAAATAACCACCACGTACGTATACAATTAAGCTTAAATCGCGAGCTTTCGTGTCTATAACACAGCCTTTATTTTGTTGTTTCCCGTTAAATTCGTTGCTGGCGGAACATGGTCAAGTTAAATCGACCGTTAAATTGACGATGTCTTCAAAGTAACATTTCTCATTGAAGACTTCAGGCTAGTACTAGCTAACTTTTCTTTCTGCTTCAATGAAACAGGCATCAAAAAGTACGCCGGAACAAGAACAGGATTGTCCTTTATAATTATGGCAGCTCACTTGAGATCGGACTGCACCTGTCCTTAATTGCAACGATGCAGTCAAGACTCATCGGCTGCTGGGCAATTCTCACTGGTTTCTTACTATGTAATGAAATATTGTTTTTATGTAACTGTACTAATTCGATCCAAAAAACCATATCATCAGTTATCACGTCGTCTTAGAGTGAAACATTAGGTCGTGTATGGAAATCAGGTTTAAAAGAGAACACGAAGCGCTAACGCTAATAGTCAGCAATTAATAAACTCCGTAATCTTTTATTAATTAATTAACTCATCCATAGTCATCCCACTCAGATCAGCAGATCATTGAGTGAAGTAATAAAGCTAACAGTGGAAGTAATTGTTAGTCACTTTGAAAATAATGTTTTGATTCACGACTTAAATTTTACCCTGTACCTCTAGGTACGATACAACATTTGTGCCTATTGAATCAAGGAATAAGGTGCGCTCGCGCCGGGGAGAGCGGCTAGGCACAATTCGCGACGTGGGTGCAGGCGGCCGTGGCCCTCGGGAGTCAACGTACGGGGACCGGTTTACTAATCGATCCCGTATTGGCCTGCGCTCCTGTCCGCACCTAAACGCGGCTAACGGCTTTTCCTCAACCAACCGCGACTACACATTTTGAACGAGTTTCAGCAAAAAAAAAAACTAGTATAACTTGCGCAGTGTTTTCGTCGAGTAAACCTATCGCTACATAACAAGTTTAGGCTTTCTATTAAAGCAACTTGTTTGCGATCTTAGGGGTGAAGCCAGTCGCGTATTTTCGGTCGCGTAATTTCTGCTTCATTTTGTTTTATACGAAAGTCCAGTTTGGTCCACTCATAATGTTGTTGACTCATAATGAATAGCCATGTGGCACGAACTGGACTTTTGTACAAAATAGAATGCAGCTGAAATTACGCGACCGAAAATACGAGGCTCACAGCTCAAAAAATTACGCTCGTCTGGCTTCACCCTAAAGAGTGGTACATATTAACTCACATTATTTCTAAACGAAATATTATAATCTCGAGACAAAGATAATATTAATCTATATAGATGAGATATCGTTACATTTCTTTCGAGATACTGATTGCGCAAGTTAGCTCAAGTAACAAGTAACTAGGCACGTATTGGTTAGTGCCCGTTTGTTGTGCAAGATCTGTCTTGCGGAGACAATCTTGAGTCATTATGTCATAGTTTAGTGGGTGAACAAAGCGATTGTTCCTGTGAGCGCAATTTCTTAAAACCGAAGGAATTGGGCGTTAAATGTTACATCCGCACACGAGTCGATGTTCGCCGAGGTGGCGATAGAGCTATAATATTTTTTTCTCAAAAATGACCGTAAAAGTTGACATTATTCTTTACATATCAGAAGGTGAAGTGCATAGTTTATGGTCAGCGAAAAATTAAAAAGTTAAAAAGATTGCAGGCGCGCTAACTCGACAATAATGAATTAGCGCGCCTGCAATCAGTCACATTTTTTTTTTAAGTTAAAAAGGCCATGGAAATGTTGGCACAAGTCGTATACAGCCAAGTCATGCCAAGTAATGGCCGGTATCAGATATTTTGTTGGAACTCCGGACTTTTTCTATTGGGTCTGAAATAGCTTGTGGTGTTTTCGGTGGAAAAATACACCTGCAGTTTATTTTTAATGAAAAAAGGCGGGAAAGCATAAGAAAAATATTGGAATAAAATTAAATTATATATATAAAATAAAAATATATATACAATTGTATATTTTGAGAAAAAGTTTATTCTATTTCAGAATTATTCACCATTTTTGAGAAAAGCTTTATATTAGTCTCGGCTGGAATAGCAATTGCTGGCTTCGTATTAGTTAAACGGACTCGCAAGCTCGTCCGTTTAATACTCATACTCAGCCAGCAATTGCCTACTTCCAGGCCACGACAATAATCTACTATTTTGACAATCAGTTCCAGGCCGAGTAACACGTCGCGTCGACGTCGACTTAACTATATTTATTTATATTTAAAAAAAAATTTACTGCAAAATGATTGAAGTAAAAGAAAAGCCAATGTTACGGAGTAGAATGATTTATATGCAACCCAAATAGGACCGTTAGCAGTGATTTATCGGATTCAACGATCAATAAATACACGGCGTGTTGGGTTGGGGTTAATGTTGCTTTATGACGATGTCTCATTTTATGATCAAGATCGACCAAATTGAAACGCTAATCGAATTCCATAATATCTAGTAGAGACGCCAAAATAATCAATTTAAATACATTTCAACATTCCAGTGGAAAGAAATAAATATGGACGACACAAATTAATTAAACTTATTGACGTGCACTTGGCAATGAAAAATGTCTAATATTAGTCTCTCGATGCTCCAAGAGACTAGTTTTAGATTGAGTTGCGTTGTTATATTATATTCCTAACGTGATTGCATTACGTTTTTTTTTTTTATAAAAACACCAATAAATACTTTCACAAAAATTATAAACAAAACACGCACTAAATATATAAAGTTTAGACAATCCTTAATCGCCTGAAGCACGAATTTAAGTAATACCGGGTAACCTTGGTAAAAAATAAGCGGTCAAGGGAGGTGTCCGACTCGCGCACCGACAGTTCCATACAAATTTGTAATTTGTAAGTATTTATGAATAACCAGTATTACCAGAGCCCTTCTCTAAAATTTACGCGGTGTAGAGTAATTTAAGATGATTACTGACATAAACAAGCAGACATAAAAAAAATTAAGATCATTATACTTTTTTACTGGTTGTTTTATATAAGTTAGTGCTGCAAGGTTGTGCTACCTTCATACCAAATGTCAAGTTTCTAGAACAACCTGGGAATATCCTATATAGATTTTGATTTCCTTTTTTGCAATTTGTATTGGAAACACCTTGTTTAATAAAGTTAACTGTATCTTTACATAGAAATTAGATTTTTTTTCACTGCTCCGAGGGGTTTCATTTGATATCAATTTCGGCTTGATAACTTCACGCGTTGCTGATAAAGTCATAACAGACAGACAACAAAGTAATCCTTTATTCAGTTCCGTTTTTGCTGACAGGAGTACGAAACCCAAAACTACCGCATTTAAATTTTAAAATTGTTAAAAATACAAAATACAATATTTTAAAAGTGTTAATGTCAATGTCCTCACTCCTCTATTATTTCTAGGACAGTATCGTATGCTGTTCAGGTCAATTTTTTTTCCTTTTTTCCTTAAATCTCTCCAGAACAAAAATAACAAAATTCGACAAAATAACAATTATGTAGATAATTAGGTATGTTTAGTATGTTAGTTATGTTTATGTATGTATTAGGTAGGTTTGTCTACAAACGTTTCAACAAATATTCATTTAACAAACAACGTTTCGCAAACTTTTGTTTCACAAATCAATCTTTTTATAACACCATATTTCACAAACTCTTTATTTGACAGTCAATAATATAACAAATCATTATTTGGCAAACTATTCATTTATTATTTTTGTCATTTGGCAAAACCACGTTTGCAAATCAACGGTTGGCAAAAAAACGTTTAGTAAAATGCACCATTTGGTAAACACTTTATTAAGAATAATTAGAGGTGCCTGTAGCTTAGGTTAACTTGGTTAAGAAATAGGTAAGGTTAGGGTAGAACCTGTCACCCTAAGAAAAACTAACTTAGGCCAGTAAAGTTGGTTAGGTTAGGTTAGAACTGCGACTTATAGAAAAATTAACTACTGTCAGTACCTATAGTTGGCTAGGTTAGGTTAGAACCTGCGACCTTAAGGAATGCCAAACAAAAACGAATGGTGCGTGCGAAGTTCCCAATCCGCACTGGGCCCGCGTGGGAATTATGGCCCAAGCCCTCTTGTTCTGAGAGGAGGCCTGTGCCCAGCAGTGGGACGTATATAGGCTGAGATGAAGTATGTAAATAATTTGTCAAATGATCATTTATAAATTGATGTTTTGTAAAATAACTAGTTTGAAAAGTGAGTTGTTTGGGTAATGGACATTTTTAAATGATGATTATCATATGATGTGTTTGTAAAGTGACAAGTTTGTTAAAAGGATATTTATCAAATGATCATTTTTGATATGAGCAATTAGTGATATGAAGTGGCTGTGAAATGAATAGTTTGCGAAACGTTGTTTGTGAAATGATCATTTTTAAACGTTGTTTGCCAAATGTTAGTAAACCAGATAATATAATGGTTGGCCTGATGTGTAACAATCTGATAAATTCGCTCTCTAAAAACCGGCCAAGAGCGTGTCGGACACGCCCAAGATAGGGTTCCGTAGCCATTACGAAAAAATTAAGTAATTTTTTTAAGGATTTCATGTTTTAGTTTAGGTATATTTTATACCTTAGGCTCTTAAACTACTAAGAATTCTCAAACAAAATTAGCCGTTATAGTTTTACTTGTAAGTTTGATATAGGTACTTAATACCATACTGAATTTTTTCAAATTTTTCCACAAACCGGTTTAGATTTTAGGGGGGGGGGGACGTTCAATTTTTATGAAAATTTGCACTTTAAAGTTGAATATCTCGCAAAAAAAACACTGAATCGAAAAATCGTCTTAGCAAACCCCTAATGGTTTTAACCAACCTATCCAACGATAGGGTTGAACCCACACTATAGGGTTGGATGAGAAAAATAAAACACCCCCAATTACGTCTATTTGAGCTGGGAGGAACCCTAAAAAATTTTTTTTTTGAATTTTTTATTGTACAATTTTGTCGGCGTAGTTTACATATACATATATCCGTGCAAAATTGCAGCTTTCTAGCATTGATAGTCCCTGAGCAAAGCCGCGGACGGACGGACGGACAGACAGACAGACAGACATGGCAAAACTATAAGGGTTCCGTTTTTGCCATTTTGGCTCCGGAACCCTAAAAATTAAGTTACATTTGAGAAATTTCTCCGCGGGGTGGTGGATTTTAGAGCAGAAGCATACATAATCAATGCATAAAATAACGCGTGCCTAATGAGGCCCTGAAGAGACCCTCGCAAGCAGAGGACAAGGCCGAGACGCTGGGCTATTGTTGAAATAGCAGGATGTGTGGCCGCGGCCTCGCGCCGTAATCCGATGCGTTAGCGCAGGGCAGCAGTAGGAAATCATTTCGGTAATGATCATTACCTTGTATAAGCGTCAAACTATAAAACAGTGCGACATCATTCTGTAGTGCCTTGAGAGAATAAAATTAGTATTTGGCTTTAGTCGCTTTACTTACATGGAAAATTGTGACTTAGTATGAAAATTTAGTTAAGATGATTTATTTAGCTAAGCAGATGTACTGTACACTCAGATGATAAAGACATGCGAGTAACAGAACACATGGAAATAATTGCATTTTTATAATTAATCAGGCCTACGCGTCTGGTCCAGACGAATTTTGGCGTATTGTCTGTGCACAAATGTCTTTGGCTTGGTGGCTAACATAATGTAGAATTCAATCCAAAATACTTAGAAACATAAAAATGAAGTCCAATTTCGCGCTTGCCCCATACAACAAAGCAGCGGGCCAGGTCGGGTACATGAAGCAGCATAAATCTCCGATCGGTTTGTATCGGGCCGCGATACGGGGCATAAATCGCGGCGGCCGGTGTTCCGCCTCGCGACATGGAAAGCGTTTCTTGGCCAAGATCTACGCAGATCACGCCAGATAAATCGCGCGCCGCGTGCCTTACCTCGCCGGGAACGCGGTGAAATCAAAAATACTACATCGCACTTACTGCGCTGCGAGCCGCCTATACCAAACGGAGCCTTAATCGCGGAGAATGCCTCTTTTGTTTTCACTTGGTTTCTATACAATGTTTCATAATTTATGCAAGTTGCAGTGAAACTTTAAATTAACATAATATCGCTAGACAAACGGTTTGCTACAGATATGAGAGTATTCTTTGAATGAGTTGCTAGGTAAGTCATGTTGTTCGAAGTATGCCTGTATACGGTAGGTACATTGTGCCGGTTCGCAAAAAGCTCGGTGTGGGCCGCAAGCTGCACCTACTGCACTTCTAGTTTTACTGTGTCAAGAACAACGCCTGTCGCCCCCGCCCCCACCCCGCGTCTGCCCCCTGTCTCGCCGCGTCGTCGCCTGAACATGAAACTCTTGCGACAATAGAAGTTTGGACGTGCGCAACTGCGCGACGAGATATTTTTTACCGAATTCCAATGAAATTTTTCTTATACCACAGCTAGCTATAATTAGGAAAAAAAAATTACGTAACCAAACGAAAATATCTATTGGCACGGCACTGTTATCAAACGGATTCCGAATACAAAACACAGGAATTTCAAGCAGTCAAATACGATGACGTGATTAAAGCAAGTGAAAACTTATGCCACTTCGTATTGCAGATTAACATTAAGATTACCATTTTCAGTAGCCGACCTTGCAGTGGTACTTGATTCGCGAATGTTGCAAAAGAGAACAATTTATAACATTATCAATTCAGTTTGTTCCAAAAGTTTGACATATTTACATGACTCCTTTCGCCGCTTAATGGTAATGGTATTCGCAATTTGCATATAGCATTGTTCATGGCGTCCAGCTCGATGCTAACAAATGCTTACTGTCGTAGGTAAATTGGTTTTGAATTAGCGAAATCTTGTCCTTGAGCCGAGACATGCGATTAAAGAACTCTTACGACACGCGTCAACTGAGCGATTTCCCAGTAAGCTACAATTACTGTCGTCGGCCCTTTGTGCAAAATAACAATTTATAGTCCTGCAATCTGGATTTATCATGTAAATGAGTTTGCCCTCGGCAACGCGCGCGCTGGTTCAACGGCCGCTTGGACAAATGCATTAGTTATTTCAATAACTGTTTTACGTCACTACTAACCGAGGAACTATTAACGTAACGTTAACTAACAGATGTCAGTCTTTGTAGCAATTTATCTAATCAGGCTGTAACAGTATGTGTGCTGTTTCAACATCACAGCCACAAGTCGGTACCTTTAGTCAGTAACTTTAACATGTCAGGAATTTTCACATATTCACGCCGGTGAGCACAATGAAAGAAAAGAAAACCCAAGAGGCGAGAGCTCCGAGATCAAGGTGCAACGAAAAACCGCGAGGCAGGCACGCAAGGTCAAAACAGGATTCCGAGCGCGTTACTCGCAGTGCAGCCACACCGGCCTAAGGCTTCAACTTTCAACGAGTCCAAATGTAATATTCAATTTCAATACAAAACCTTGTAATGCAGTCCCACCTTTGAAACATTGATAATGTTTCGCTAATTATTATTTCTAGCATATACCTATCGTCGATATAGAGGAGCTAGACCATCCAATTAGCCCAAAAATGGCCAGGTCACGATCACTAGCTTTGATTCACGTAAATGGCAATGCCAGCTAGAAAAAAAAACCAAGTTCATTCCCACGAAGAGACACGCACCGAAGGCCGTGGCGTTAATCAAGACACGTGACAGCGGAGCCATACGTCGTACTGCCAATTTGTACAACAGTCGACATGAAAACCACCTACTTAATCATACAATAAATTGATTGGCACCTTTTGACGAGCACCAACAAAAAGCCGCCGCCAACTCAAGCGGCGCATTTAATAACAATAATATTTCGTGTGGTTACTTAGTAAAATTACTTATTTATCGTATCCATGAACTGCCACAACATATTTCATTCTCTTGCGCCATTTCGAGTTTTTTTCAACAGGGGCATAAAGTAACTTTACCTACATGATAACTTTTCTGTGTGAATTATTTTCGGAGGACAAAATTCCGGTTTGGCTATTGGGCGATTATTATTATTCATCCGTTGTAAACGTTGTAAGCTACGTAATTTGTAATGCATAAAATATTTTAAAATGAGCTAAAATCCATATTAAAAAAATAAACAAAAAAACTAAGTCTCATTTCACGCAGTTATTTCATTAGGCCCAGTTAGTCTATACACTATATTCTGTTCCTTGCTAATCAGAAACGATGTAAGATGTCTTGTAAAGTACATAAACCGAATAATCTTTAATTTCTTTTGTCCTTGCAATAGATACTTGTGATTTTAGCTCACATATTCCGGCCCTTGAATAACAAGCTATTAACATAGATAGATTTAGTCCAATTACTGTCGATATAATGTTATTTAGTTTAGCAAAGTTAGGAATACCTACTCCTAACTTTGCTAAACTAATAATTCAGTAGCGCATGAGAGAGGTCGATTGATTCATCTAGCACGATGCAGGCAACATTTCTTGTGCCCCACAATGGGTTAGACTAGTACACAGCCAGGTCATACTGACCGTTATACATTTACTCTATTCTCTTGGTCTTGAACTAGAATTTAGACGCTAGTGGCGCCTTTTTTTATTTATTTATTGTGAAACAAACAGTCATACAAAGACAAGTTTACAAATATTTTATACGTAACTATTACAGACCTATAGTTTAGAAAAGTATTATAAAAGAAATACGAGAAATGCAGCACAATTACCGCAATGTAATTGAAAAATGGTATGTACGTGTGGATGTGGATGATATTAAGATTTTCCATTTTAGCTAACTATTTACGCCGCAGCAGTTGGCAATCTTTAAGATTTCAAATTAGAACGTAAATCTATTAAGTGCGTAAAACTTATTTATGTGAATGAACGCTTGAACGTTTATTAATAGGTAAGCAAACCATACTCTGATGCATCTAAATCTGAAATCGGGAAAGTAAGAGACACTAGAGACTAGATGGATGAGGAAAACTGTCAGAAAAGAATGGAAAAGCAGCTGCAACAGACCTGTGTTACAGAACACGCTGATCGCTTGTCCGAGAAAACCAGTTGGTTTAGTTTATAACTAACTTTTTGTATTCTATTGTTTGTTTAGTTTTTGTTTTAATTCAACCAAATTGATAATCTCCTCGTTCCTTTTTTTAAGTCTGTTAAGAATAAAAATACTCTGCTCGTTCATAACGCTAATTAATAGGCGCATATAGTATAAAAGTTACTTCCACAATATTCAATAACAGGTCTACACACATACCGACATAAACATTATTATTTTTTAAAAATCGATTAATGCGCGGATGGATAAGCGATTTATATTTACTTTCCTTAAAATCAAAAAATAGTTACTGCTATTATAATTGAATAAACAGTCTTTGGAATGAAATCAAGTATTGTCAATAATAAAATAGACAAAAATACTTTGATCTATTCAATTAATAAATTAATCGATTTACTGAACAGATTAATTATTTTGCAATAGGTTCTAGGTTCTAGGTTTTCACATCATTGAATGAAATGGTCGGATAAATGGCGTCTTTGTTTACACTTTTCATAAATTGGATCGAAATACAATATACCAGATTATTGTAGTGTCACCAAATTTACATAAGTAAGTAAAATTTCAAGTCGATCGGACCCAAACAAACAATAAATAAACAAACAGGCCAAACTAAAGAAAAGCTTCTTAAAATATCGCCGAAATGTAAGCACTTGTGCAAGTACATATTTAGATATTTTTTTTATATCAGAAATTGGAACCGACTTAAAAAACCTTGAAAATATTTTTCTACTAGTTTGAAGTCGGTGCCTCAGCACGAGCCAGCAGGAGTAGAACTATAGTCGTCTACCTCACCTACATACTAGATATATATTTGGGATTCAATCACTCCTGCTGGCTCGTGTTGAGGCACCGATTTCAAACTAGTAGAAAATTATTTTCAAGGTTTTTGAAGTCGGTTCCATTTTTTGTAAAAAAAAAATTTTCATCGTTTTTAGTGATTTTTAGCCATAGTGCATCTCACAACGATTCCATTAAGCTCAAACGGCATAGTTATAACATTTTATAACAGAGTACCGGTACCTACGGTCTTCTTTATCAGGGTTCAGTTCACCAAATGATACTTTCTGAATGTAAATAAATACTTGACTTGATGTTAAAAATGCCAAAATTGCTATAGGTGTGCTTTAAAAAATCGAGGGTTGCCCTCGATTTCTCTAAGATCCCATCATCAGATCCTGACTTGATGTCAATGGGACCACCTCGGAATATGTCCTTAAGAACTAAAAAAGAATTTTGAAATTCGGCCCACAACTGGCGGAGTTATCGCGTAACAAACATAAAAAAACATACACTCGAAATAAGAGCCTCCTTTTTTTTAAGTCGGTAAACAATTTGAATTCTCATCCTCTTTGGCTGTTTGCGCGCGGCTCAAAAAAAAAGGCTGTCAGCGCGGTTCATTCGCGGGAAATTCGTTGCGTAATTAAATACTAAGAAGCTCGACTAGTGTGAATAAATTTTTAACTGCATTATAAACCTTGTAAATAGTGTTCAATACTTAGTATGATTTTTTTTTGTGTAAAAACCAATAGGTAAACACTGATTAGTGACGGTGCGAATTTGGCGAGCGCTTTACCAAAGTTGGCTTTATTGAGGCATGGCGCATGGCCTGGCCTACCAACCCCTAACTAAAAGCTATATTTAACAATAAAAAACAGCAAAAGATGGCACTACCATTAACATTTGTAAATTAAAAAATGTGAATAAGCCGAATTAATTCAGTTGTAAACACAACTTCACATTAACCTTAATTTGAAGATAAGAAACACATAAATTGAGAATACGAAAGTATAGGCTACATGGCTACATTTCAGCTATGAGGCTTTCGTAGTGTTTTACAATTGTGACGCTAGATGGCGAATAACCGGAATGCGCTTGCTGGGCTTGCCCCGCGCTTGCACACATTCGTCGAAACTATTTGAGAGAAACATGGACGTAAATAAGACAGAGACATCATGCGTATCTCTACTCGTCTAGGCTCAGTTGGTGAGCTTGTTGGTTGTTGTCACTAGTTGTCAGTGTACCGTATAATTATAAGTAGTGTCTCACTAGATGGCAGGCAATACGTATCATGTTATTTTTGTGTTCTCACTGGTGCCATCTATTGGAAAATCGAAGGAAAGAAAAATAGCCAGTTGAATAGCCAGTATTAGGGTGATATTATTTGCTTGTACTAGGTAGTGTCTCTGTTATATATTATCTACTTTGTGATTGAGGTTTGTGGTTCATAAATTGCTTCATTAATTTTGCACAAAAACGAAAAACCACACAATCAGACACTCACTATATTATATTATCGAAGCTTTTATGAAACATCATTAAAATCGTAAACATAAAGGTAAATATTCAAACGACATAGCAAGCCGTAAGTAATAAGTATTCATACTAAGTAGGTGTTAAAAAAGTTTGAAATATGGTAGATCGGAAATTTACTCATATTTTTTAAGGTTGAGACATTATCGTTTGAGACACCTATATGTTTCATGTTGAAGTTCATAGCAGCTGGGCGATAATACCAAGTTAGATCAATGAGGGCTATCGTTTTTTGTCTTTCTAGATGGCGCCACTGTTGCGTGAGGTTTTTAAGTGTGGCTTTCAAAGTCTGTTCTACGGGCGTGAAAGCAAAGTTTAGATTAAAATCATATTTAATACATACTGTTTAGATTCAGGCGTTACTTTGCGGAGGTCCAAATTAAAATAAATTGCATCAAAAACCATTTTTTCCAACTCAAACGTAGCTGTTTCGTTCGCATGAGTTGGCCTCACTACTTCGCGGAGGAGCAAGACAGATATTATTTCATTTATTTTATACTAGCTTTTACCCGTGGCTTCGCACGCGTAAACTATTCGGTCTGGTAGTTGCAATTGAAATTTTCAGGATTTTACAAAATTCCCCTGGAAATTTCCAAAATTTATATCGTGGTCTTCATTGAGGTTGTGTTATGAATTGTACAAAATTCAAGACTCTAAACCCAGTGCTAAAATTTCAAAATTTTTCCCTATCCAAATTCAAATTCATATCATTTATTCAGTAAATAGGCCGCAATGGGCACTTTTACACGTAATTTTTTTAAATACCAGCACTTTCGGAAAGACCATCATTGCCAAGAAGAATGCGCCGCAAGAAGCTTGGCAGAAAGTCATTTTTTCAAAATAAAATAAGTACAAATAAAATACTTAAAAACTACAGTAGTATACAATCAAAGAAAAAATTACAAAATAATAATAACAATAATACACGGATGTATGGGGTCCCTTAGTTACAAAACTGTCCCGTGGAAATATCGGGATAAAAAGTAGCGTATGTGTTATTCCAGACGTCCGGCTACCTACATACCAAATTTCATGGCTCTAAGCCCAGTGGTTGTTTTATCCCTGGTTATCCCGTGGGAATATCGGGTCAAAAAGTCACTTAAGTGTTATTCCAGATGTCCACTTACCTACATACCAAATTTCATGACTCTAAGCCCAGCGGTTATTATTTCGAGATTTTATCCCTATCCCGTGGGAATATCGGAATAAATAGTAGCCTATGTGTTATTCCAAAGGTCCAGCTACCTACATACCAAATTTCATGGCTCTAAGCCCAGTGGTTGTTATTTCGAGATTTTATCCCTAGTTATCCCGTAGGAATATCGGGTCAAAAAGTCACTTAAGTGTTATTCCAGATGTCCAGTTACCTACATACCAAATTTCATGACTCTAAGCCCAGCGGTTATTATTTCAAGATTTTATCCCTATCCCGTGGGAATATCGGAATAAATAGTAGCCTATGTGTTATTTCAGAGGTTCAGCTACCTACACATTAAATTTCATGGCTCTTAGCCCAGCGGTTGTTATTTCAAGATTTTATCCCTAGGTATCGCGTGGGAATATCGATTCAAAAAATTGCCTATGTGTTATTTCAGACATCCAACTACCTACATATCAAATTTCATGACTCTAAACCCAGCGGTTGTTATTTCGAGATTTTATCCCTATCCCGTGGGAATATCGGAATAAAAAGTAGCCTATGTGTTATTCCAGAGGTTCAGCTACCTACACATTAAATTTCATGGCTCTTAGCCCAGCGGTTGTTATTTCAAGATTTTATCCCTAGGTATCCCGTGGGAATATCGATTCAAAAAATTGCCTATGTGTTATTTCAGACATCCAACTACCTACATATCAAATTTCATGACTCTAAACCCAGCGGTTGTTATTTCGAGATTTTATCCCTATCCCGTGGGAATATCGGAATAAAAAGTAGCCTATGTGTTATTCCAGAGGTCCAGCTACCTACATACTAAATTTCATGGCTCAAACAAAGCCCAGCGGTTGTTATTTCAAGATTTTATCCCTAGGTATCCCGTGGGAATATCGGGTCAAAAAGTCACCTATGTTTTATTCCAGACGTCCAACTACCTACCTACCAAATTTCATGACTCTAAGCCTAGCGGTTGTTATTTCGAGATTTTATCCCTATCCCGTGGGAATATCGGGATAAAAAGTATCCTATGTTTTAATCCAGGTTATAAACTAACTTTCCGCCAAATTTCATCCAAATCCGTCCAGCCGTTTAAGCGTGAAAAAGTAACAAACATACTCACTCACTCACTCACTCACAAACTTTCACATTTATAATATTAGTAGGATTTAATACACCTTAAAACCGTACCATAAAAATATCGACCAGTGTTGCGTAGTCCCGTTTTGTTCGGAAAAAAAAGGGAGGACAAAAGTTTCCGAAAGACAAAACTGTCTCAAAACTCAGACATTCATTGCCCCGTAACACATAACTGCCATAATTAATTTCAGGTACTTAATGCAAAATATTCACAAAATTATTCTAATTATAAATAAACCCGCGTAGCTCATCCAAAAACTATGAAATTTGACATTTCGGAGATCTCACGTTACACTAGCTAGCGCCTCTAGCGGCGAATTCATACGCGATAGCCCTCATTGTTTGTCCGAAAGCCCCCCACCCACATAGCATTTCATCGAAATCGTTACAGCCACAAATGGATAAACAATTAAATACACAACTAATTCACGTTTAAAGGTATTGTTAGTATTAGATTAACATGGCTCACATCCAGCTACAAAATATTATTTGAATAAATTGAACAAACATACCCACAGCGACATCTGTTGACAAGTAGCATAACGACCAAGTATCAACAGCACAGTAAGAGACTTCGTGGGTAATGAACTCGACCGCCAGCTAACTTAAAATAACCTGTTAAGCCACACAGATGGCGCCACTCATCAAATGCTGCCTTCGTGTTTACGGGAATACACGCGCTATTCCTCCGGTCCTGGGGGGCCCCCAAATGCCTCCGCGTTCTCCTGATCAAATCCTAAACAAGACTAAAAATGTGCTTAGTACCTACATTTTTTTTAAACTTTTTTTTTTTTAAAGCTGGGGGCCTCATTCAGCTTTGCCGCCCCGGGCCTCTGACGGGCTTAGTCCGCCACCGCTAACCCGCCTTCTGGCAGTCTGGCTGGACCAAGTGGAGAAGCTGATTCAAAGATGACAGACTGACATATACTCAGCGGCACAAAATTTGGGCCACCCTTCATACAAAATTACAGATTCTGCATACATTTGAGGGCCAGATTTTTTGCCGCTCAGTATACTGAGCTGATGTATTGATATATCAATACACAGCCTAAACTAGATGAAAAGTTTGAGAAGTTTCTAGCAGTCACCGAAAAAAGTAACAAAGTAATCATTTTATTTATGGAGTACAGTTGACCAAGAAAATGCTCTACCATTTTTTACTCAACTGCCCAAAGGAGGGTTATTTTTTATATCTGGTAGTTCCTACATAAATAAGGCAGATTGTCACATTGAATTTTAGGGTGATAAAGAATTTTTTACATACAAGAAGTATTGTTTATAAGCTCAAGTCTCTTTGTGATGACATTAAAGGCCCTATGGATCAACATATACCTAGTGCCATCCACGAAGAAGCGTGATTTTGTCAAGATTAGACATTGATGACATTGTAATAAGAACCACGGCATGCATCATTGTGAATGACTCTACCTACATTATTGAAAAAGACAACTAACCTGTCTCTATCCCTGCTTCTCTTCCTGTGGGATCCCTCCCTGTCCCCGTCGTCCAGTCGCCTCCGCTTCGCCTCGTAAGACCGCGAACGCGACCGCGAGTGCGACGCATAGTGCTTCCTGCGAGTGCGCGGCATCTGTAACCATTTAAAACATACTTTACACTATAACATAAACATAACAAGCCAGCACTGTACCATCTAAAATGGCATCATACTGTTGTCTTACAATTGTGTCAATAGTTGTGAAAACAATAGTATTTTACAACTATTTAAATATATTTAATAAAACACTTCAGTGCTGAATGTGATTCAACGTTAATGTAGTGTAAAAAATATGGGTAGTTATTTGAATCAGACTACAACAATAATCTAAATTATGATAATTATACATCTATAGGTACATCAGCTTCTTGATGTCCTAGAAACAAGCAGTTATTTTTATTAGTACTGGTATTGGTATTATTAAAATTATTTATTTTTTCTGAGTCATTACTAAATTACTGATTTAAAATTAAATTATGAGCATGAGTCTGTGAGGCTTTGTTTAATAGAGTTAAAATGTTAACTGGACATACCTACAGAAGTAGATAAGTTATATCAGACAGAACTATTGTTTTATACCTAACTAAAGTAAATAATTATTATCCACAAAAGCACTCCTCTTTGTTGCAAGCAGCAAGCTTTGCTTCATAATATTAAATCCCCATTTTCACGCAATAACCCTGGCAATGGCGATGCAGACAAAGCAGAGGCATCTTGTTTGACCTTTCAGTCCCCAACACAGGTCCTAGTTAGTCAATGTCAGTCAGTTTGGCTGAATCAGATGGACAAAATTTTATGTTGTAGAAGCTGATCTGGAATTGTACCATTATGGAATGGTTTCTTTCTTCATAATATTACTGTTATTAAGTCTTGTATAAGTTTATGTATTGCAGTGATAAAATAAGTAATTTATAGACCGTAAATCAGTGTTTCAATTCAGAAGAACAAGTTAACTATTCAGTTTTAGGTGGCATTGTATGCATTAATAGCATACAGTTCCAAATGTTATACCTACGCACAAGTGTGTAGTGCAAAATAGAAAGATTTGCAGACAGGCTGTGTTAAATCCTTAGACCAAAATAATAAAGAGGTAATGGACAAGCCCTTTAATCAGTTTTAAAATAATTAGCTATATGAATACTAGGGTGTTTCTTTAAAATCAACTTTCATAAAAGTCATTGTCTCACCCCGCCATTGGGTTCTACAACCCTGATTAACATATACTAGTTTTTTTTACTTTTTTTAAATTGTTATAAGACGTTGCTACCGCTTGATAAAGTTTATAAAAAATGTAAATTGGCATCAATACAACATGTCACGGTTTTGTATTTATTTTACTTTTAGAATGTATCTTGAACATCTTGGTGTATCAAGGAAATTCCCGAGCAATCGCGCGGGAATCCCCTCTATTTGATACTGATAGCTGGTGAAGACCCATAAAATTTGTTTAAAAAATTATAAAAAAACTAGCATTCATTAATCAGGGTCCTAGAACCCAATGGCGGGGTGAGACAATGACTTATGAAAGTTGATTTTTAAGAATAGTCCTAATTGATACAATAGGCAACTTTTCCAAGTTATCATTGAACCAGACGCTATTAGTTTCCACTTAGATATTCTTTGATAGAACAGTTTCAGACTAACCACAAGGCTATATTGTTATTACAGTCATTCTTCAGTAGAAAACAGCTTGTTATATCCATAATCATACTTTGTTATTGTATTTCTTTCTTTTTGTGAATCAATATGAGATAGATATAAGACATTTGAATCTAAATTTATTATATTTATCTTATGGTTATAGTTTGTAATAATACAGACTGAAACTAAATAAGTGAGCTCATTCACTGTAAGATTCAAAAGAACTATTTGATAAAAATCCATCCACACCTATTTATTTTGGTCAAAGGTGAACCAATCATTTTTAATGGTCAACAGCAGAACTGTTGTAAGCAATATCATGAAGATGTCATTAGTAGAATTAAAAATGAAGCATTTATCACAAAACCAATCATGCTTAATAAATGAGCCTGTCAAAAATAATGGATTAATGTTTGTTTGCCGTGTTAGCATGTGTGAATGAACCATAATGATAATTTTTGACAGGGTCACTTTTTACTTACAATAAGGAAAGTACAGCAGTACCTTCACTTACCATAAAAAGGATACCAAAACTCGTATCCAAGGAGATTAAGCTGAAAAACATAAACCATTTAAACCAGCTGAAATGTGCTCCGATGCACTTCATTTGTCATGAAGTAGTCATGCTATGTTTTGAAAAGAATATAAACAAAATTTATATCACAGTAGGTAGTGTAAGTATATAGCATGCTAAACCAATCTACAGGAGTGTGTTCAACAAAAAACAATGAAAAATATATCAAGTATCTCAAACATATGCTGAGTAGGTATAGTATGTTGATGTTTGTTGCTATGTTAAGTTCCTACACACTAGTGATTTTTAACTTATCTTCTTATCAAATGCATATTAGAGTAATATTTCTTGGCAATCAGCCAATATATTATCAGGAACAGTCATGTCTTTTCTATCTACCATTTTAAGATCTACTGCAAGTAACTCAAAAACAACACTGTTATGACACATGGTAGTAGGATAGTAGTTTATTCTAAACCAATGCCATGTCAAATCATTCAACCAAATTCTTTATCAAATAATGTCATGTAACAAAAATAAATGAGTTCCTGGACAAATATTTCAAAGACTAGGAAGTCTTTACTAAATCATAATTAGAACGAAATGCTTCAAAAAATGTGTTGGAGAAATTGCCAGTGGTAAGGTAACTACTGTCTACTTGCATATTTCTAAAACTTTCACAGCACGATTTCTAGATCGCCCAAAATCATCGGATAAACGTCAATATAGTTATTTACATGCTACGCTAACGCCATGTTGGTTTCCAAGGCCTGTGGGAACCGCTACGCTAGTCTAGAAAGTAAAACACATTATTCTAACTTACCCTCAATTCACGTAAATATCTTAGTTTACACCAAAGTTGATGAGTGAAAGCTGTTACGCAGTTCCAAGTTCGTGATGCAGAACCCTGTAGTATGCTTCCCCGCAAAAAAGGCCCGAACATCGATCCGAATCCAAGCACTTTGTTGGTTGGTTGAACTGCACTGCAATGGCGTAGTCAGACATCGTCAATGTAGTCAAGTAAGGTACTTACATATTTATAAATACATAATATTATTCCAAAACTTGGTAAATTTTGCAAAAAGTAAATAAAAAGCAAATCTAGTTTCAAATAAAAATCGTTTTTAAAAATTATATACGTTTAGTCTTTATTCGGTAAGCAGTTGAGACATAACTAACAGGAAATGAAAAGTAATGTTGCCATTGCCAAGGACGTTTGACTTTTAAGGTTTGGCTGTTTTAGGCAATACATGATTGGTTTTTATAAAAATCTATATAATTATTTATCAGGATAATACTTCAATTTGAAATATAACAGTTGAATTTCTTTTATTTAAAAATAATGCGAAATATTTTAGACTGGCAATATTTCTAGGTAGCATTTGTGTGCCGAGAGGCGCGAGACCGCGACGGAGACGCAAGCACGTCATGTCCTCATGTCATACGTTCATGTCGTTGTCGTGCGGTCCCCCTGGCACTTATACTATTTAATACGAGAGCGAGAGGGACCGCACGACACGAACTTCGATTTTAGAGTTTCGTAGTAGCCCTGCAGGGCTACTCCGAAACTAGTCGTGCGGTCCCTCTTAACACTTATGCTATTTAATATGAGAGGGAGAGGGACAGTACGATACGAACTTCGAGTTCGTAGTTTCGTAGTAGCTGTTCTCTATATATTTTATAATTTGTCGCCATGACGGATCATGACCAAAGAGTATTAATACATATATGAGTTATATATGAGTAACAAAATAAATTATATTTACATCGATAGTAGCGATAGAGCTATATTACCAAAAACTTTATTGAAATAATAGGATATTACGGCATCCTACGGACATTTAAGATACTCAAAAAACATAAACCATAAACATATGGTATGTGCTAGTGCTGCACTCTAACGCGATAAAGTTGCAGTAATATCCCCATTATATCTCTAGGTAAATTTTAAAAATTGTCTGACCTTTTATTCATTGCCACAGGGTATAAAATCATCAACGGCACATTTCAGATGCTTGCACCAAAGGCTTGCACATTTTAAACTGTAGCGCCACGCGGCCATGAATTCTGCAAAGAGGTGTTAATGTTTTCTTTAGATTTAATTGGGCGTTGCCACTTACTGATAAAATATTTTCAGATAATATTACGCTGGGATAAGATAAAGTTAGTAGACTGTCGTATTAAAGTACCTAAATAAGTAAAATTCAAACATAAGGCTCTGCCTACAAGTCTATACCTACATAATAAATATGCTAGATTCCTAGATTTCCTAGTTCGTCAGTTAATTTTCAAAAAATATCGGATACGTGTTTTTTCATTTCATAATTTTATTAAAAGACTACCGAGCCACTACCCGCGACTCTGTCTTCGTGGAATTTAATTATCGCTCTCCAGCGGAAATAATGTAGCCCACTCCTGTAGTGTAGGTAAGTAGATGGATATTTCTTTTCGCTTGCCGTTTTGTTTTGTAAAATAAAATTGAAACTTTAATTCAGCAAACCACACGTTTCGTGAGATTAATAGGTTTTATGCCTTGGTCTGTTTGATTTAAAAAAAGAGGTCGTATTGACAGTTGTCACTAAAAAAAGAGTTCAGATTGACAGTTGACGCACGTACAGCGACAAGACTTGTCAAATGTCGCCGTACAACGCAAGTTTGTACAACGACACCTCTGAGGAAGGTCATACGTACACACACGTACGTAAGTAAGTACAGCGACATTTGACAACTGACAGCTGTCAATCCGAACTCTTTTTTTATTTTTATTTGGAACTAGCTTTTACCCGCGGCTTCGCACGCGTAAACTATTCGGTCTGGTAGTTGCAATTGAAATTTTCGGGATTTTACAAAATTCCCCTGGAAATTTCCAAATTTATATCGTGGTCTTCATTGAGGTTGTGTTGTGAATAACTGTACAAAATTCAAGACTCTAAACCCAGTGCTAAAATTTCAAAATTTTTCCCGATCCAAATTCAAATTCATATCATTTATTCAGTAAATAGGCCGCAATGGGCACTTTTACACGTAATTTTTTTAAATACCACAGCACTTTCGGAAAGACCATCATTGCCAAAAAGAATGCGCTGCAAGAAGCTTGGCAGAGTCATTTTTTCAAAATAAAATAAGTACAAATAAAATACTTAAAAACTACAGTAAGTATACAATTAAAGAAAAAATTACAAAATAATAATAACAATAATACACGGATGTATGGGGTCCCTTAGTTACAAAACTATCCCGTGGAAATATCGGGATAAAAAGTAGCGTATGTGTTATTCCAGACGTCCGGCTACCTACATACCAAATTTCATGCCTCTAAGCCCAGCGGTTGTTATTTCGAGATTTTATCCCTATCCCGTGGAAAAATCGGAATATAAAGTAGCCTATGTGTTATTCCAGAGGTCCAGCTACCTACATACCAAATTTCATGGCTCTAAGCCCAGTGGTTGTTATTTCGAGATTTTATCCCTTGTTATCCCGTGGGAATATCGGATCAAAAAGTCACTTAAGTGTTATTCCAGATTTCCAGTTACCTACATACCAAATTTCATGACTCTAAGCCCAGCGGTTATTATTTCGAGATTTTATCCCTATCCCGTGGAAATATCGGAATAAATAGTAGCCTATGTGTTATTTCAGAGGTTCAGCTACCTACACACTAAATTTCATGGCTCTAAGCCCAGCGGTTGTTATTTCAAGATTTTATCCCTCGGTATCGCGTGGGAATATCGAGTCAAAAAATTGCCTATGTGTTACTTCAGACATCCAACTACCTACATAACAAAATTCATGACTCTAAACCCAGCGGTTGTTATTTCGAGATTTTATCCCTATCCCGTGGGAATATCGGAATAAAAAGTAGCCTATGTGTTATTCCAGATGTCCAGCTACCTACATACTAAATTTCATTACTCAAAGCCCAGCGGTTGTTATTTCAAGATTTTATCCCTAGGTATCCCGTGGGAATATCGGGTCAAAAAGTCACCTATGTTTTATTACAGACGTCCAACTACCTACATACCAAATTTCATGACTCTAAGCCTAGCGGTTGTTATTTCGAGATTTTATCCCTATCCCGTAGGAATATCGGGATAAAAAGTATCCTATGTTTTAATCCGGGTTATAATCTAACTTTCCGCCAAATTTCATTAAAATCCGTCCAGCCGTTTAAGCGTGAAAAAGTAACAAACATACTCACTCACTCACTCACTCACAAACTTTCACATTTATAATATTAGTAGGATTGTCGGTAAATTCATTTTGTAACATCCTTTAGTATGCCGATGACATAATTATGTTTATACAGAGTTATTTGTAATTCACTAGCATCCTTTCTACCCAAACTCCCACCACTCAAACAAATGTATATTTGTTTGACGGCTCCATTTTAAAGTCATAAAACAAAAAACATTTGTTTAAGTGGTAGGAGTTTAGGGTTAAAAGGATGCTAGTGAATTACAAATAACCCTGTATTCTTTCGTTCCCAATATTTCCGATGATGCCGATGCCCTTTCTTCGGCGCTTCATTATTTGAATGTGTGGCTAATAGAGCATGGCCTGTCCCTTTCTGTCCCAAAATGCGCAGTAGTCCCATTTACCCGTAAAAGGTCCATTCCAGAGATCCCTATTTGTTGTGATGTTATCCGTATACCTGTTTAGGATAAGGTCAAATTTCTTGGCGTTTGGTTTGATATAAAATGCCAGGTGTACCTACATCACAATTCATCACATGAATCACACTGTTAAGAAATGCGAGAGGAACTTCAACATCATTCGTTCTTTGTCTGGCGTATGGTGGGGTGGGGTCACACTAACGTGACTAGACGTCCCGTTTTGAATGGGACTGTCCCTTTTTTTGATTACGAGTCCCGGTGTCCCCAAAATGAAAACCGGGACGCGAAATTGTCCCGTTCTAAAGGTGAACATAAAAAAAACGTGCCAAGAGTTTCATTTTTACTTAAAAGCATCAGTCCAGCTGTGTTAAAGCAAATCTGTTCCTTTGCCTCTGATAAATATAACTAAACATTTTGAATATTTTTTTTTTATTTGTAATAAAATAACAGTTAACTTTTTCTAAATAAATGACCTTTAAAAGTGATTTTTTTCTCATTGACTACCTGTTAATTGACCTGAATAAACTAATGTCCCGTTCTGAATCAAAAAATAAATGGTCACGTTAGGTCACACCCATACACCCAAAAACTTGTATACAATGTTCAGGATAAGGTCAAATTTCTTGGCGTTTAGTTTGATATAAAGTCAGGTGTTGGTACATCACATGAATCTCACTGTTAAGAAATGCGAGAGGAACTTCAACATCATTCGTTCTTTGTCTGGCGTATGGTGGGGTGGGGATCACACCCATACACCCAAAAACTTGTATACAATGCCCTCATCCGCAGTCACTTTGATTATGGGTCCTTTCTCTTAGAGCCTTGTAATAAATTTTGTTTAAGTTCCTTGGATAAAATCCAATATTAGTCTTCGTTTAGTGATTGGAGCAATGAAATTTTCTGCCATGAATGCACTCCAAATTGAGTGTGTCGACCCTCCTCTCTTTATTCGAAGACAATTCCTCTCTGATAAATATGCCATCAAAATGCAATCTTCTTCCCACCCTCTAATACCTAAACTTCGGTTTCTTTCAGAATTAATGTCTGCCTCTCCTTACTGGGTTCACAAGGACCCCCCTTGTCTGGTCAATAGTTTCGTTAAAAAAAAAAGTCTTCCGTGCCCAATATTTCAATGTAGGTTAATAAGCCCTCTTTTTGAAACCACATATGATGCTATCCCTCCCCTAACCTAGACTTAAGTCGTGTCATTGCTAGACTGGCCTGACTGGATTATTATGAAAAAATGACTTTCTGCCAAGTTTCATGCGGCGCATTCTTCTTGGCAATGATGGTCTTTCCGAAAGCGCTGGTAGTTTAAAAAATGACGTGTAAAAGTGCCCATTGCGGCCTATTTACTGAATAAATCATTTGAATTTTGAATTTGAATTTTGGACCTCTATCTACACGGAGGCTTCACAGCTTTCAAGCCAGTCAATCCTACACAACGGATGTGCTGTCTGGATACCTAAATTCAAGATTATTTTGAGCTATATAAATTGCCGATATATTCATCTGTATTTACTGGCGAGGCGGTGGCAATTTTCGAGGCCCTGAAATATATAGACTTGCACAGTCTTGTCTTAATAATTGCATAGTTTGTTCAGACTCCAAAAGCGACATAATGTCAAACCAATTGCGTAGTAAATCTAAATTTCCGATCATTCTTCAAATTAAGCAAGTTCTTAATGGTCTCTCTCTGGTAAGAATGTGAAAGTTTCGTTGGCCTGGATCCCAAGTCATTGGAATCCGGGGCAACGACTGTAGATCAGCTTGCTAAAGATGCGACCCGTTCAGGCTGCCTAGATCAGTTCAGGTGCTATTCCCACGATTTGACCTCTCTAGCTAAGGATCGACTGGATTCGGATTGGCTCGCTCACTGGGCAAGATCTAGTCAGATGAAAGAACTTCAATACTCTGATGTTCAAGATAATGTTCCCGCCAAACCCTGTTTCTTTAAATTCCGTGCTGTGCTAATAAAGCAATTACCTCAACAAATGCAGACTAAGACTGGGCCACTCATGTACTCCTGTTTTTCTCAACAAGATTCGTGTGAAAGACAACTCTTTGTGTGAATGTGGTTTAGACGAAGGCTGTCTTGATCATTTATTTTTCGAGTGTTCGAAGCTGTCATCGACCTTGTATGACCTCCTCCCCCCTTACATTCCTCGCCCGGTTAACTTTAAATCCCTCTTTCGTTATGTACTTATATTCTCGTTTTATTATCATTCTGTGTGATTTTATATCCTCTAATAATATAAGACTACTTATAGTTCTAAAATAACATGTTTTGTCTTTGTCGTAAGTGTGACGTGCGTGACTCCCGCAACAGCGCTCGGCAGAAAAGAATTTATTTTTATTTTCAAAATTATTTTCTTGCTCTTGTCAAACTGTTGACGTCCTGTACAATCAACCGCAACCCTTTCATCGTAACTGACATGGGACCAAGCCTTAAGGCGGCCATTATGGGGAATAATACTACCGCCTATTGTCTACCTGAATTTTTAGGGTTCCGGAGCCAAAATGGCAAAAACGGAACCCTTACAGTTTCGCCATGTCTGTCTGTCTGTCTGTCCGTCCGCGGCTTTGCTCAGGGACTATCAATGCTAGAAAGCTGTAATTTTGCGCAGATATATAGGTAAACTATGCCGACAAAATTGTACAATTAAGTTAAAAAAAAAATTTTTTTTTAGGGTACCTCCCATAGACGTAAAGTGGGGGTGATTTTTTTTTCTCATCCAACCCTATAGTGTGGGGTATCGTTGGATAGGTATTAGGGGTTTTCTAAGACGATTTTTCGATTTAGTGATATGTTTGCGAAATATTCAACTTTAAAGTGCAAATGCTTGAGAATTATTAGTAGTTTATGAGTAAAAAGCAGCCTAAGGTATAAAATATACCTAAACTTGGAAGGTTCCGTATAAAATACGAAATCCTCACGAATCTATTTTTTTTTGTAACGGCTACGGAACCCTATTTTGGGCGTGTCCGACACGCTCTTGGCCGGTTTTTATTTTTGTAATGTCTCTGTACCTACTGCTTTTGGTGATCAATAAAGAATATTTGTATTGTATTGTGTTGTATTGAATAATAATAATAACTCTTTTTTTATCAAACAGACCAAGGCACAAAACCTATTAATCTCACGAAACGTGGTTTGCCGAAATAAAGCTTTCATTCATTTTTACAACAAAAAACGGAATGTGAAAAAAAATATCTATCTACAGGAGTGAGCTACATTATAAGTCTACTATCGATAAAAAATATAATATGGATAATTCTAGAAAACTTAAGGTACCCAACAAATGCAACAAAATAAAAAATATAACAAAACAAAAAACCAAGTTACTGGTGGACACGTGCATCCATCATCTCACAGAACAGTGATACCTACCTACTGAATTTCATCTAAATCGGTTCGAAACAACAATCAAACAGACTTACGAAGTTATGAACTTTATGAACTTTCGCATTTTTAATACGTACAGCTAGTTAAAGTTTCGCGTGACCTCACTCCTATAAAACTGACGTCACGGGCCCTCAGTCTCCAAATTTGACGCGCTTCATCTTTGTTGTTTTTGTTTGATTGACAAAAGAAAAATACTTACTTACGTATTCAATTTTCGATCGAGAACTTATATTTTCATACCTCTAAGTCCAGACATGCGAAAATTTCCATACAAACTTTACCCCCATTTTACCCATTTAAGGGGGAATTTTATCGATTTCACACACAGATAATTTTTATTTGTAATCGAGAACTAAAATACACCTATTTTCATACTTCTAAGTCCAGAAATGAGAAAAATCCATATAAACTTCACCCCCCTATTTCACCCCCTTAGGGGATGAATTTCTAAAAATCCTTTATTAGTGCTCACTTACATCATAAAAAGAATCCTTGTACCAAATTTCAAGTTTCTAGGCCCAGCGGTTTGGGCTGTGCGTTGATCTATAAGTCAGTCAGTATGCAATAAAATGCATAAAATCCATATCGCCTTGTTTACGCATATTTTTTTATGTCATAATTCTATTTTGCATAATCTGTTTACGCATAATAGTATTTGTGCCGAAACTTTTTTCGCATAATTATTAAAGGGATGGATGCAATATGGATAAGACTTATTAAACTTCGATTAATATTTTTGTGTAAAAATGTATAGAAATTTGAGTGATGGTGATAATCTTCCTAATAATGGTGAAGTATCACTTTACAAATACGTACCACTTACATCTGTAGATGTAAAGAGGTAATTTTCCCCTACACAAGTGGATAGTGCACTATAAAAGAAATGCACTGACAATATGTGATATACTTAGAAAAAATACGATTATTTACTTTACAACAATAAAATTATCCTACTATTTTTCAACTATGTTCTCTTTTTTAAACCAATTGTAGTCTTATCCATATTACGTATATTGTTCGACGTGATTTTGACGTAAATTGCATCCGTCGTCCGCCCACTGATAATTAAATTACGCAGAATTATTTTACGCATAACCAATGTAAGCCGAATGGGCTTTACGCATAATTTGTGAATTCCGAATATTGTTTAGGCAGAAAATGACTTACGCATAAATTACTTACGCAGAAAATTAGTTACTAAAGTTTCTTATTACCTAAGCTTACTAACCTAATCCAATATACTTCTCTGGAAACTAGTAACTAGTGGCTGGTAGTATTTGTAGAACGTGACATTACTGTGACAAAGTCGACGAAGCTTCTATTTTTAACCTGAGGGACATGAGGTAACTAACGAACCTATCCAGATTAAAAAGGGGGACATTGTAGTTCTACTACTTACCGCTTAAAGAGTTAGGCATTTACCTATTTGCAGCCCTCTTGGCAGTCAAAAAGTTAATAAGCGATATTTTTCTCTATTGTACCACTGAAGGAGTTAATTTTTACCTATTTACCACGTTTTTATCCCTTGTAGTTTTAGTTGCCACTATTATTGCTCTCTTATTGCTTTATTATAACCCCTTAACCAGTTCAGTAACTCCTCTTTACTGCCATTAAACAACCTAAGGTAATAAAAAAAGTGTGCCCATTTCGGGGGTATGGTAGGGTTATAGCGCGCTCTAACTCTAAATGCGAAACACTTATTTATAACTTAAGGATCTGGTTAGCACTCTTATAGATTTCCTATAACTCCTTTCGTAGCGCCTATGTGTTACTTGGGATACTTATAACGTTTGGGGCTGGAGATTCCAACTTTTTGTACGAGAAATAAAGTATAATAAAGTAGTAAAGTGATGCTCTATGTACGGATCACCTGCGTCCACGTAAGTATGTGTCCGTACGACTCAGTAAAGAGGTTGCGTGAGAGATAGAATTGATACACATGTTGTTGGAATGACGATATATTAAGGACTGACTTACTAGGTTGCGCAGCCGCCACTATACCCTTGTCGCCTAGCTATACATGTGTTGGTATCGTGTGTCCCTATACCATTCCTCCCTTATAACAAAAAATAATACTTACTTATACTAAACGTAACACTGCGGCGTACTTTAGGCACATAGCACTTAGTAACCTACGCGCATACATGCATAGTTATGCTAGGCGGCGCAGCCGCCACTGCCCTTGTCGCCTAGCTATACATATGTTGGTATCGTGTGTCCCTATACTCTGTATGCAGCTCTACATACCTATTATATTTAATTTATTTTTTTGATTGAGGAGCAAAATATTATCAAGCGAAAAAAATTCATAGGTAGGTAAGTACTGTTTTTCACGGTATGGTTGGCAACCTATGAATTTGGAAACCCTAATAATGTTGCCATAGGTCCATAATACGTCTAAACTTAAAGACACTGAGTGAAAGTCAAATTAAAGCGTACATGCATAAGTTGGACGTGGGCAGATTTGGACGAAGCTTGGTACGTGGCTGGACATCTAGACTAACACCTAGGCTAGGTAATTTTATTCTGATATTTCCCTGAAAACCAAGTAAAATTACGGATAGGTATACATACACTAGAAGCCACAGCACAGGACCGTGACGCATGGAAGTCCCTACTGCGAGCCCTATGTCCCTGCTGAGGGACTACAGGAAGTCATCATCATCATCATCATACATACACTACAGCACACGGGTCTCTATGTATACCTGTAACAGGATATGGATTTTCCTGGACAGGATGGGGAAATCATTGCTGTTTCATGATGACTGGCTCCGTAAGCCACATTTCTTATTTGGAAGTTAGCTACCAAATGTAACTAAGAGATAGGACTATACTGGGTATGGAACGCAACGTCGTCGCACGCAACAAACACCGCACAGCGTCTCCAGTAGCTAAACCTTTGTATCTGCCCCCAACATTCACAGCCTTAGCAAATGTGATAATGATAAATGAGAGTTCATCGATACGATCTATTGAGGCGGGACCGTCTGTCAACATGCCAGCTCCAAGCCCTATTACGGGAAAAGGCCAGACCCGCGAATTCCGTGTACTTAATCGAACTTGACCTTTGTAGGATATTTTGGGGATATACGGCAGACGGGAACCTTTCTGTAAATAAATATACACCAAATAAAACCTTTCTGTATTTTTGTCTTTGGTACGTCAGTAACCAGTTTCATGGGATCGATTTATTTCTAGAAAGAGGTAGTTTCGTAGGTAGCGTTATATTTACCAAGCAAGATTTTAGTTTTACTCTTTATTGGATTTTTCCAATATTTCCTGAATATTAGCGTGAGTATTAGCGGAACTTTACAATTAAAATAATACGGAATAACAGGAGACTTACCAAAGATTTCACGATTTTATGGAACCCTCCAGGAAGATGGTGGTACTGGTATTAAATAATAGCATCGCTTATACGAGTAGGTACAACAATACGACGTAAGTCAAAAATTGGCAATAAGCTAAAGTCTACCGAATGGCCGAATCTACATGGCCAATGTTTGACTACGCGGTATTGTTGTACCTATAAGCGACTTTTCTAAGTATTATTTACAATAATGATCCTCACCAAGTCAAAATTTATACGAATACCTTGTACTATTACTTATTCTGTGCCCGAATACAGCGAAAGCTGCACATTTAGGACGGGGTAGAAACATATTGTTTTTGTTACCTACCTTGTTACAAAACATCTTTTACAGTCGATAGCCTACGAGTCGTGGTATATACAGCGTAGAAGCCTCTTAACGCGTAACCCCAGATATATATTAATAAGATAATATTGCTATAAATAAGATCGATGGGGTCAAAAATTAAAACCTAGGTTACCATATTATGTATCCAAATTGCATAGGTATATTTTTTATCAACTCAATAGCAAAATAAAATAAAATAGCAAGGAAAAAGTTTCCTCTTCATAAACTCTCATAGAAGAACCATTCGCAGTTTTGAAATTCCGCGGAGGTTGAACCCGCCGCGCTGCAAGTCGTTCCAGTCGCACTCTTCACCGCAGACATTAACTAATAACGTGGCGCCGCATAAGTTAGGTTGTACATAAATCTTTCATAGAAAGTAAAACATGGGTTAACGATGAGTGAAAGTACGATTATAGCCAGAAAGGGAGCAGGCGAACTCCTGACGGGAATCAGCTGATCGGGATTGCGCATTGCGCAAATCTAGGGGTGCGGGCACGAGGGGTGGCCGGCGGGCGGGCGGGGGGCGGCGGGGAGCGCGCGGCGGCGCCCGGCCAGTCGCCCGCTCTCGCGGCCTGCTGCACCAGCCTCCCCGGCCCGGGCGGACGCGCTGCTCCGGCCGCTCCGCCACGCGCCAGCGACCCGAGCCCGCGCTCGCGATGCCGCTGTGAGACCCGGGCGCCGCGACGCACCACGGCCATGCGGCCACAGACCGCGATACTCCGCTCCGACTCTCACCGTGCCGCTCTCCGATGCCGCGAGCGCGCCGCTAGCACGTTATGAGGGACGTTCCGAGCGAGATACCTGATACATGTACAAAAATGTTCGATATGTCAATTCAAGAAGTGAACGGAAAGGGTCCTAAGAAAAGGAAAAAGTCGTTGGAGCGTATCTGTGATAATGAAGAAGAGAGCCGGGAGCGCGCGGAGCTGAACGCGGGGGAAGATGCCGGCTCGGTAAAGTGCGGCGCCGCGCCGGGCAGCGCGGGCGGCGCGGGCGGGCCCGGCGCGGAGCGCGTCCGGCTGCTGCACTGGCGCGACATGCCGCAGCACCTGCAGTTCAACCCCTACGTGCTGACCGGCTACCGCCCGCTGCAGGGCTGGGCAGGCTGCATCGGCAGCCTCTTCTATTTTCACAATGAAACTATTAACATACTCACTCACGGTACGTACTAATTTCTACTCTTGCAGACACATTGTCTGCAACTGCACTCTGTCCGTATCATTAGCAATCTCTCCCAATACTCATTTAGATTAGACCTTATATATTTTTTATTAAAATATTTGTTGAATCGGATATTTGTACTGACTCTATTCGCAAAGAGTTGGCCTGAAAATATTGTGTCTCGACACCAGAAGACATAGACATATTATTTCGTGTAAATGGTCTTAAACTATTGAATTATGACAGAAAGTGGCATTGATATCATTATTAGAGCACTTCGGTACATCGTTAGTTCAGCGCTGGATACATACACAGTTTCAGTGATTTCGTCATTGAGTTATGTGAGCATTTGTTGCCAGAGTTATATAATACCTATTCCCGCCGCGCCTGCCAAGTACTTAAGCTTGAGCTATATATTTCTTGATAAATCTGAGAGCAATAAATCTCACCACATGATATTTTATCGTTTTCTGTTTGAGAGGCTCAAATACCTACTAAAATAGGTTTTAGAATTTGTCTTTTATGTTAACACACTTTTATGTTAGTTTGTACATCAGATCTTTGTCCCGAGCAATACAGAGTTCTTCTTTAAGAATTATTTAACCAATGCTAAATTTTATAAAAAAAAATGTAGGTAATTAATCGGTGTGGCTCTAATTTATCAAGAAAGTTATAACGGTCGTTAGTTCTGTTTGATAAGTAAGGTTTACTGATAGACGACGTTTTGAATTCTTCCAATATTTAATCACTCTAAAAACTTTTGCCATTTGCTTGACATCATTTCGAATAATTCCTAAATTACTACCTACCCCTACAGATAGGAACTCGCTAACCCTCGAAAAAGTAACTTTACTGTGCTTATTTACATGAAATTGTATGAAAGTCGGGAATAAAGGCAAGTAAGTAGAACACCGGGGCACTGGATGAAGCGTGCTATAAATAATGGAAATATGGAGCTTAGGGGCACACACTGCTCTCGTAGGACACGCTACGGCGACGTAGCTCGTAGCGGGTCTACGGCGCGTAGCGACGTCGATGGCTATTTATTTTACATGGAATTTATTATCAGAATATAACTCTTTGATGATCGAGCGCTTATGTATTTGGTCGGGGTGTTGTATCGTTTGCAAATATGTTCACCTCCACAAGTGTTTATATTGGAATCGGAACCAGTTGAGATGAAGATTGACTGCTCACTTTAGCTTTATTGCCACACCGCTCACTACGAGTCTATTAGATATTATAGAATCCTATTTGACTATTTTACAGCTTTTAGGGCTTCGTTCACAAAGGTTGTCAACGGGACTCTATACTTCTTAAGGCTTCGCTGTCTCTCCCTTTGTTCTTATCCATGCTACTGACACAGAGCTGCATCTTTTGAACAGTAATGGGTACACTCAAAATTTACATAATATGATTTACTACGGGCGCTGCGCTGTTACAACAAATATTTTAAAAAAGTAAATGAAAGTCCTTACACACAAGAAGTAAGTATTGAATATATTTTTTTCATAATTTTTGCTCTATGTTTTTTATTGAATCGTTGCTTTATTCACCTTGACGCGGATGAAACAAAAAGTATATGTCTATAGAAGTAAAGTTTAATTTAAGAACGTCTTTGTACACTTTTTACACGACTGCCTGAAGGAGGGTTATGTTTTTCGAGCGTTTGTATGTATGTATGTAAATAGGTATGTATGTGGGTATGTATGTCCATTTCTTTGGTCCTCGCTGCAGCCTAAACAGCTGGAAGGATTTAAGCATATGAGGTATCATTGGTTTTTTCATAAGTCATAACTGTCGGAGTGACATAGGGTATATAATATTTCAATATGGCGTCTGCGAAAAAAACATGGCGGAGGAATGAAAAAATATATTTTGTATTGTAACAATATGGGTATCAAATGAAAGCTAATAATTAGCCCATTCTAAATATATATGAGTTTATACTTTTAATCTACCATTTTCACAGATATATCAAAAAAGTATAAAATAAAATATTTATAACTTTTATAACACATTTATAATTATAATATAAAACAAAACTAAAAGGAAGAAAATAAGTCTAGTGGTCTAGAACTCTGTCAAGTAGCTAATTTAAAGTTCAACAGTTCTTTTCAACCCGTTCAAATCGTGACAAGCTCAAAAAATGTTTTTTTTTTTTTAATTTAATGTTTTGTTCGTACAGAATTAAACGAAAATATTAAGAAACAAACTCCCCGCGAAAAACAAAAAGAAGCGTAAAAAACATAAAACAAAATAATAACAGCCACCTGATTGATTACACAGTCGACTGCTCTCAAATTAAAATAATCAGTCTCATGACGACAATAGGGTTGATCGATTCCTTCACAACAACATGGCGTGCAGTTAGTAGTCACGATATGTAAATAAATGGCTGGTGTATCGAATCGATAAAAATAACGCAACTCGTATGCAAAGGTGGCCACGCCAGAACAGATATCTATTTTCTATTGAAAAACTAGACATATGATTTTTGAACCTTCATCCAACCGACACCTTTGGAGATGGTCGGGATATTTAAGAAGTGGTAAGTTTGATGGAATGCATGATATTGCGGAACGTTTTAATTATTTAAGCTATTAATAAAATAATTTACGTATATTATGTACAGTGGACTTCATAAACTTGTGAGCAAAAATTTGATCAAAAATATCTGAATACGCTTCTACGCCGTTAACAATAGAGTCGTGTTCAGATATTTTTGATCAAATTCTTGCTCATAAGTTTATGAACTCGACTGTACCTAACACACGTGTAGGGACTGAAATGAATGAATAATGAAATCAAAACATGGAACCTTTCCTTTCCTCCTAGTAAACTTCTTCTCCTTCCTCTCCCCTTGATAAATCGTTAGCTACTTAAAAGTATTTTTTAAAGTTTCCATTCCTCAAAAGGATAATCCTTCCTCCCTTTCCTTTTGTCTGTCTGTCTTCTACTCAGAAACAGCTGCAGGCATGCTGCAGGTATTATGTTGACATACGACCAGATAGCCAAGTGGTTAGAGAACCTGACTACGAAGCTTGACGTCCCGGGTTCGATCCCCGCCCGGGGCAAATATTTGTATGAATAATACGAACTTTTGTTCTCGGGTCTTGAATGTTTAATATGTATTTAAGTAAGTATTTATCTATATAATTATGTTTATCCATTGCCTAGTATCCATAACACAAGCTTCGCTTTAGTGTGGTACTGGGTCAATTGGTGTCAATTGTCCCATGATATTTATTTTATTTTAATGAATTAATAAAAAACACTTCTTAAGGCAACTATGAAATAAAAACCACAAAAATAGGTTTTTAAAGTCATGTGATCAAAAGATATCTTCTGGTTGTGTATTTTCATAAAAAATCCGTGGTCATGGGCATCAAATTCTAAAATACCCTATAGTATTTCCCGTTGACAAGGAAGTATGAAATTTGGCTAAAAATAAAGACATATGCTTTTATAATTAAGTGTCCGTCCTTTCCGGGACTTTTCGGGATTGGTAACGCTATACTGGAGTCTCGAAATAGGTCAGATGTGCCATTCCTTATCCACGATTTATTGTCCCTTAATTCCCGCTACATGAAAAAACATTTGCATTCCCATTAGGCGATTTAATGTTCCCATTATCCTTATAGCCTTTTAAAGATGGCCACTTGTTTTCTTTATTTGCTTTTCAACGGGAACACAGTTTTTCAATCAACATGTATTAGGAAGACGTCCAAATGCTGGTCACGTCCCGGTAGTTGCAATACAAGTGACAGCAGAGCAGGATGTCATTTATTGGGCATTAACATATTAAACTATCTAGTACATTGTGCATTAAGGGGCGTAAGAAGGTGATTACTAACGAGAGTCTATTAGGCTTTTAATGACTCGAGTTTGTAATCCTCTTACGGCTGTAGCACGATTTGTAAAAATTATTTATGTACCTTTTCCTGTAGTGTATGTAGATTGTTGTGTACCTAATTTGTAAATACTTGTATTGTACAAGCTTTTACCCGCGACTTCGTGCGCGTAGACAACATAAGTAACACAAATATTGGTTTGTTAATGGAAGGTGATGTAACAGTTTTTTTTTTCTAAAAACCCAATTGACCTACCTACAACAAAACAATAATTTAAAACTACTATACAAACTATTCTCCGGGAAAATGCAAATTTCCCGCCGGATAGAAGTAAGTAAATATAACTTTGGGGCCAATTCTAAAAATTCTTTCAGCAGTAAAAAGCTTCATACTATGCCTGATTTACAAAGGCTAATTTTCCTCGGCAAAATGCAAAATTCCCGAGGGTTAAAAATAAATAAGTGGATCGACCGAGCAAAAACATTTTTCACTCATATAAAGCTGTACTGTTTCAGATTGAAATAGGTCATTTTTGTCCCGAGAAAGTGAAAGTTCCCGTGGGACAGAAATGACTATTTAACCCCATTTTTATTTTTTTTATTGTTAGTCAGAGTCTGTAGCTTTCTATTTGTTTTTTTAATCAGCCTCGAACTTAAATTCAGTTTTTTCTATCCCATGGGAATTTTGTAAATTCCCAAAGAAAAGTAGCCTTTGTCATTTGGCGATAGTCATATCACATAATATGTAAGATTTTTTTAAATCAGCTCCGAAATTGAAATTATTTATTTCTATCCCGAGGGAATTTTGCATTATCCCGGATAAAAGTAACCTATGTCAATCAAGGATACTCGTAGTACAGCTTACTAACGGTGAAAGAATTTTTTAAATCGACTCAAAAGTTTCAGGGGTTCGACTACCAACAAAGAAACGAGAAAAGTTTAGATATTTCCCTATCCCGTGGGAATTTCGAAAAATCCTTCCTTAGTGCACCTCTACAACACTCGAGGTACATGTATACCAAATTTCAAGTCTCTAGCACTACTCTAGCACTTTAGGCTGTGCGTTGTCTGTCAGTCAGTCAGTCACGGTAGGTACTGTTTTATTTACAGGTATAGATTGGACAGGAAGTATATCCTGAGATTATTTAATACAGCGGCTATAACAATAACACGCACTCTGTGATAATTGCTATTGTCTATTTAACTCATAGCCTACCGATAGCCAGAGCCATACCCGTACATAACCATTGTTGATCGAAGGAGGAATATCATCGAGATAAGATTACAGATAACAAAACTTATTTGGATTCCTTTTTCCAAATTTTGTCAATCGCATTTCACGTTAGAGCGAGTATCACAACAGTTTATGTTTTAGTAGCAAACTTCAATCGAAAACACCGCACGGCACATAAAACCACAAGCGTGATAAACACAAGATACAACACGTCAACAAAGGGTACACATAATTTGTGTAACAATGCAATCACGTAAAGTAGTACCTAGCTTCTCGCTGCACTGGCTATAATGGCCGAGGCGGCAGCGCGGCGTGTAATCAGCCTCGGCGACTACTATTTTGTCCGATAACCGCTTATTACGCGCCTCTATCAACTAGGTAATGTATCTAATACACTTCGACATGTTGATTTTATGCTGGAAAACGTGGTTGTGCTTCTGAAGCGAGCTTTATGACGAAATCTAAAATTGGTATTTGCTTAAAGCTGATTGGGGTAAAACCGGTATACATACCTACCCTACTTTTTACTTAATAAAAACTTGTTTAACTTTTAGTAGCACTAGCCGCGTTAGCGTTGTCTCGCGGATATTCTCGATATTCTCGGACATCTCATGTTTATTTTAAGTTTGATGAACAACACCCGTGTATATTTGAATGTCTTTAGACAACAAAATGGTGAAATCTTAACCGAACGAAAAAAACGAGGTCGTGCGTTCTAATAGTATGTATGTATGTGTGTAAACTCTTTACTGTACAAAAGACAAGAAACAAAACACAATTGACAAACTTAATTTGAATTGTTGGAAAACGTCGCAAATTAAACAACTTAAATACAACTTAAATCTACTAAACATTATTTTTAAGCTGAAGGCATTTAATATCGTTTGTGGTCAAGCGCCAAGCTCCTTCTAGCATCTCCTTCTACCTCATCCAAATCCCAAATCCCAATCCCAAATAGTGTGAATCTCATACTCGATTTGGCATCGAAATAAATTCCATGAAGTATTATTCTCGAAAAAAATCTCACAAGTCAACGCGACGCTAAAAGCTTGTCGAGCCGAAAAAGGTTCTGCGAGGATTTTCAATAACAATAGAATGCAATAAGAGCCGAAAGCTTAGCAAACAATTCTGTTGTCTCGGGCCTGCGAACAAATATGTGCGGGACGGTGACCGATGGGCCAGGGAGCAGGCCTGACACCCGGCTCACACTCGCTACTGAAGCCGTATAAATACATATGTCACCATTTATCTACATATGTAATGAGTGTAAAATAAAGAGTACCAATTTTGTTCGGTATACCCGTATATATTTACATGCAAGTTTTGTCGGCACTAACTATTTTGAATTCGTGCATCTATTAAATCCACACTATCTATATGATTGAAATGTGAGAATTACTCTGTCTGTCTGTTAACTTTTCACGCTTAATTCACAGTTGGTTTAGGTGAACTTTGGTACATAAATAGAATGTTTGAGACCGTGGGATTTAGGATAGTTTCTTTAATCTTGGAATATTTCTTATTTCCTGGGGGATAACAATAGGCAAATTAGTCGCAGACGAAACAAATAAATAAATATCACTTGGGGCCACTTGACACCGACAGTGAGCAATAATTGGATTGAATAAAGTAAAAACATTAATTTCTTTTTGGTCATTGTTTTAAAAAAACGTGCATGAACTAATGTGATCATTCCGAATTCACTTGACAGATTTGTACCTCTTGGTGTCATTGTGCGATGAGGAATTGAAGAAAATTCCAGCAATCTAAGATTTTTCTTACGTTTTACAGTACACTCATTGTTTCATTTAAAATGCTCTACTTTTTGCAACACAGTAGATGCTAGACTAAATTTTATCTTGTAAATTAAATGTCTTCTAAAATTTTTACGACCTTTGGTACATTAAAGTACTGCTCCTAAGTTTAATGTTATTATCCGAATAATGTTTCAGGCAATTAATTAATTTTCGACAGCTTATTAATTTCTGGCACATCTGGGGATGGGGATTCACAAATAATAATTTGTAAGAGAAAATAGACAGAATAAATTTTGAGAGGTGAAAAGTTTTGGAACGGTAATGGTGCAATTCGTGGACTCGCAGTTTAATTCCGTTTGTGGGACCGACGGGAAATATTTATTTAGGAATATTACAAAAAGGAAAATTTATGGCTGCTGTTATCAAGTTTAATCAGTAGGTTACTTTCCCTCTTTATTTTTCTGAAAAACGATTTGGATTACATTTGATTTTTTTAATGACCTTAGGCCGTGCGTCGTATTTATCTTTGGTCAGTTTTGTCTAGTCTCATCTCAATACAGAATGTAATACAAAATTACACAAATGATTGTTGATCACAAGTTATTAATTCCACAACTAACATGTGGAAGAGGCATTAGCTTATAAATAAGTTCTATGCTAGTTAGAAAAGCGTCCTGTTTAGGACAGAGGACAGAGACAGACACCGTAGATTTATTTTCCTAAATAAGGCTTCACTTCCATCACAAAAAAATAAATGTCATGCATGACTTTGTTACTTTTGTAACTCACTTTATGGAATCATATGTAGAGTCTTAATGGGTAAAATAGTGTACTTCCCTATCGCTTAGTGATATCTAAAAAAAATATAATAAATCCCGGCTCTATGTTAACTCAAGGTCTCATGACTGCCAAATTTCAAGTCTCTATACCTTCAGTGCTTCCGACTTGTATAAATAAGATAAATTTACTCATAAGTTATAACCAATAAAATTTAATGAGACACTGGACTAATTCCTGCACATCCGACTGATTGGTCACCGAGACGAAGCGAATTATCAAGAACACCTCCCATTAATTGCTCTTGCAATTTCCGCGGCTGGCAGGCTGCCAGACGGTTCACGATTTAGCTTTTAGGTTAAGGCTGTATTTACAATCCACACCAACATAATGGAACGTTCTTGCCTACATTCCTTGAACACGAATTTCCTTGTCAATTTTCTTGATTGATTGAAGGTGGCTCCTCTATTTACAAATACTTTCGGCGCGTGTCAGTCTGTGGACATGCACGAAGTAATTGTTTATTTATAGAACAGTACTTAAAGTTAATATTTTAGTGTTCAATAATTGTAAACTTATTTATTTTGAATGGGTTTTAGCAATGAGCTATTACATTATACATTTTTATGTCTCGATGTTTGGAGTATTTCGCAGGTTAAATGTTCACGAAAACACTTAGTTGATTATTAATTACATAGGTACTGTAATTTTATTTAATTTTTTGAATTCTACTATTACTTTGTACCTATTCTTCTACACTGTTTCATTCAGCCATTGACAATACACATAGAGATAGTTGTTTTTTTTTTTGTTAATTTATCATAAATATAATTTAAATCCAAATTCTTTATTACTCGTATCTACAAAACAAATTAAGTACAGAAACAACCATTGTATAAAATATTTGCTAACAATCAGTACTTACTAGGCTTCGTCATTAAGAATTATCCTAAATTAATAGTACGAGTAGTAATCCATAATTATAAAATAAATACATATAACAATAAAAACTCCAATGTAGAGTAAAGCAAGTAAAATTACTAGTAATGAACTACTTGCTTTACTCTACATTGGAGTTTTTCCTTACGAGGAAATCCTTTGTGAATCAGCAGGCCACTCGTGGCGATCAACTCCAGATGCAACACTTCTGAACGTCCCCGGCACGGCAGAACAAAATTAAGTCAGCTCGGAAAAATCTAGACGACGGCACTGGTTTCAAATGCAGTCGATTGGATATTTTTTACAGCGAGTTTAAATTAAATCAAAAATTTAAACTCCTGTTTAATACAGTGACTTACTGAAGTAATTCTATTATATAGGTCACATCAACTATCTAATACCTTTAAACGAGCAATTCTTGTATATATGTATATATATTTCGGAGATATCAGAAACGGCTCCAACGATTTCGATGAAATTTGGTATGTAAGGGTTTTCGGGGATGAAAAATCGATCTAGCTTAGTCTTATCTCTGGGAAAACGCTCAGTACCGAGTTTTAGCTTGAGCGGAGCTCGGACGCCCAGATTTTAAACTTAACGTCTGAACTAAATTACTTTTATAGAAGAGTAAACATTATGGTGTTATCGTAGTTACTCTCACAACGCGTAGCACGCACGTAGACCACTCGTAGCACTTGCAAACCATTCAAGCTTTTTGCTACGAACCTTTACCACAAGTTTTCACGTAACCTTCTTTACAAAACCGTTCTTTACAACTTTTCAGACATTTTTTAATACATATACATACTGATCTTTTAGTCTCGACACTTATACTTGCAACACAATAAGTATAACTCTAAATCTATAACATATACTTAGTCGCCTTTGTCTGTTTTATATATACCTCGCTGTCGCTGGAAAAATCTCAACACGCCCTTTCCTTCCTTTCATTGTCCTTTGAATATTGTTTCCCTGGGGATAGATTAAAATCTTTACAAAGTTCACATTTCAAAGATTATTTTTTTTTTTTTATTCGACTGGATGGTAGACGTGCATGTGGGTCTCCTGATGGTAAGAGATCACCACCGACCATAGACACCTGCAATACCAGGGGTATTGCAGATGCGTTGCCAACCTAGAGGCCTAAGATGGGATACCTCAGGTGCCAGTAATTTCACCGGCTGTCTTACTCTCCACGCCGAAACACAACAGTGCAAGCACTGCTGCTTCACGGCAGGATTAGCGAGCAAGATGGTGGTAGCAATCCGGGCGGACCTTGCACAAGGTCCTACCACCTGCAAAATTAAATTATTTCACAAACAAATGAATGCTTCAATGAATACAAGTAACTATTCCTTAAAGTCGCTGCCATGGTTGCTAAATATTTCTGTTAGTCAACTTAAAACATTTAGGTATGTTATCCGGTGTTTGTAATTTCTTTCTGTGTACCTGTTTTCTGTATCGTTTACTATTTCTGGTGTACAATAAATTTATACTCATTGTGTACTGTTATTTTGAGTATATGGTTTGGTTACAAATTAAATTAGTAAACAATATATTTTTGCTGACTGTTGCTGATATGTATGTACATATATCAAATTTCAACTAGAGCCTGGCCAAGCTAAGTCTGCAACGGAATAATTTAACGTCGAATCACGTACATAATATGCGTTACATTTACAGTGTTACCTCATTGACGTGATGACATTTTAATTATTTTTTATTATTTATTTCATCGATCGTTCCAATTTGTTAAATTTGACATTGCACCTAATTGTAATTTTAACTTTTTACCCTTAATTATTGCTATTATTTTTAAATTCAATGCTAATTTGACATTGTAATTCTGTTTTTAACTGACATTTTACTGTAATTTGCTATTATCATATATTATTATTTTTTGTATACAATTTGACGATCCTTTTGTGAATTTCTTATAATTACCTTACATGTATTTATAATGCATTTATTCATAAGGAAATAAATGAATCTAATCTAATCTAATCTATCATTCTCTGCAGAGTTAGCTTGGCCAGGCTCTATATCCGACCGACCACTGTAAGTGGGCTAATTCTACTTCGAGATTTGACCAAACGTGTAAAAATGATTGATGTCAAAAAACCATTAGGATGCGCTTCTTATTTCCCGGATATTAGCATGCCAATGACATTGACGCATAGTTATGATTAGTTGACTGAATAACTTTTATGATATTTTATTATCCCATAACTTAACGTTTCCCTGAAGTAAATCAATCCGTTTGTTAGCCAGAGCGTCGATTGCAAGGGTATTTGAGATCGTAGCCACTTCTCGCCCATCATTGTAATAATGTGAATAGGTTTTTATGTTAGCAGATTTAAATCGCGCTATTTGTCGGAGCTTTCCAGTTTCACAATTGGCATCCTCGCCGCGGGCAGCTGTCTCGACCCGAGGGTCGCAGCCTCGCCAGCAGACCACAATAAATACAACCCTACTTAAACTGTTTAAAACTGATATCCACATTAATCTCTCTGAACCTGAGTTGCACATTTTCCGAAAAGTTCCGTCTAGAATCTGAATCTTGTTAAACTATCCCAATCAAGAAACTAACAAGATGGAAGAATTATTTTAATGATGCAAGCTTGGACTTAGCTCAATTTGATAATACACCGAGCTAAGTAAATAGGGTAATTTGAGTTGCAAGCTTAGGTAGATAATATAATGTAGATTCGTCTCCGGCATATATGAGAACGTCACACAGCTGGGCATGCCTGCTATAAGAATGAGAAGGCTTGGACTGTTGCTCCCACGTGGACGCAATGTGCGCTGGGAACTTCATTCACACCAGTGAATGTTTTCGCAGGTGTAAGCAAGTTCCCAGACGATGCTTTTTTTCACCAAAAACCTCATGGTAAAAAACAAGTGTAAGTAGGTAATTTCGAAAAGAATCGGTAAAAGAAAAAGATATGTGCGCAAGATAGAATAAAACCTTAATTGATGAGTCAATCTAAATTAAATACGGCTGGGACGGGTTTTATTTTCCGAATTGTCTATTTTATTGTGATGATATTCACGGCTCTTTGCGAGTTAAAACTTCTAAATATGTACCTCGTGTTTTTTTTATCCCAACAACATACCATTTTACAATTTAATTTCAGTCTTATTTCTGGCAAAATATACTCGCGCCAAAAATACATCTCTAATGGAAATCCTAAAAAGTTTCTCCGTTCTTCGAACTATGCATAAAACATGATTGCTTAAAATAGTTACAGATTGTTATGCAAAATAATGTTGAAGTATGAAAAGTTGGTATATATTTGTGTTTTCAGCTAAGGCAATATTTTTGTTCATGTTCTTGAAATTATTTACACTGGAAGTCGACATACTCAACGTATGACTATAATATTCTGCTATTGCGACTTGTATATTTGAAGAGTGATCGTTTTTTTTTTCAATCAAGTTCGGTACTATATATACAAGGCAATTATTACTTTATCAATCACACACCACGCTGCTAAAAACTAAAAACAAAAGAACGAAACGCTGTATTATAAAATAATTAACTGAGTCGGTTAGATTTGGTCCTAATTTATTACGTGTAAAGAATAGCCCTGTATATATATATATAAGACACTTTCGTCACTTTTCAGGAATTGTAAATAATAAATAAACAGTATTGTGTTGCTCTGAAAATAAAGATTTTATTGTAGTAGGTTCTTACATACACATAAAACATGAAAAACACTAACTTAAATCATTATCCTACCTGAAAATAAAGAAACGACATTTAAAGTCTATTATTAAGTTTAACAATTCCTTTTATATTTAGTTTTTGTAATATTTAAACATTATGTGCAATCACGATGAATTCTACTTCTGTCACTCCAAATCAAAACATAATCTGCTTTACCGTATTAACCGTCATTATTCGTAGCGCCATCTATGGAAGATAATATGCATTCACATCGTCACTGTTTAACCGACATAGAGCGCACCATAAACTAAAGAAATAAGTTTCTTTACATATATCTAAAGTTTTGGAACCGCTGTATCTTGTGTGTTACGAAAAGCAAGAATTTTCTTCATGAACTTAAAACAACTACCACTACGTGTGTTGTGGTGTGTGTGGTACGTGTGCAACACAATACAATGACTCTTTTCTTTATTGTACACCTGAAATAGAACACAGCACAGCAGCAGCAGTTTTATTGTACAGCAAAAGTGAAGTAGCAAAGTAATTTGGTTTAGTTCATAGACTATATTCTAGTATATATAGTCCTACAATTTCGTTATACATAAAAAACTGCGTTTGAAAGGCTTCTGAGTCTTACTTATAAGACCTTATGAGTTACGAATCTTACTTAATATACCTACACGGAATGATGGCATAACTAGTCCAATCACATGTCAATAGCTAGCATAACAACCTACATGGTTATTTATTACTCTTTCAAACCTAAACGTCTTCATTGTTGTGTCCTCCTTACTCTTTATCAATGTCTTTATAACTAAAACAATAGAATAAATACGTAAAACGGCAGTTTAGACGAGTAAATGGGTGGTCAACAAATCGACCCACCAGCGGCAAAGCATGCAATATGCAGACGACTAGTCAACTTAGTCCCAAACATGCAACCATCTATTCTTAGTTTCTACTTTATTCATAAAGGAAGCTACATGAAAAGTTCTAGTTTGTGAAACACTTTAAGCTTTGGTTATGTAAAACGTCTAATTTTTTTTCGAGGGAGGTGGAGAATGCTCATAAATACTGCCGAGCCGGTCTCGGCAGCATGCCCGAATGAAACAGTCTATTTGTACCCACATAATGAGAGAACTTGTCCTCATTTTTATTTACCTACCACCACCGCCTAATAATTTGCAGTATCGTGTAATAGCAAACACATATATGACAATCAAACTTTTGAAAATGTGAATTTGCTAGCGGATTTTTCGTATATCTGTAGACAGTAGAAGAAGTGGATAAGAAACTGGAGCTCAAAATGATCTGCACAACCTCTTATTTATTACGTGATTACCTTGGCAATAGAGTCACATTTTGATCACCGCAGCCACTCATCCACTTCTTCTACGAGTGCACATAACTATAAGTATGTTAAATCAACAAGATGACGGGATGAGGGTCTGAGTTATGTACCTCTAGAGTATACTGAAACACTTTAGGTTACCTACACTATGATTGAATAAACCTTGCATATTATATTATAAGTACGTAATAGCCTTCGTCAAAACAATAGATTCCTGCAACGTAAGTTAATAATCGATTGCCACACTTACTTATTACAAGAAACCACCTCAGCACACGTCAGTTGCGTTATTTGCAATTGCAAATCATTTAATACTGCATAGAGCTCTGGTCGATATTATTAAGTGCTTAATAATAGCTTAGCTTTGTGCTAGTAACGTAGGTACCTACGCAGTTCTCTACTGTGGAACAGTACCTACCGTGAACGACTGACAGACAACGCACACCGCACAGCCCTAAACCGGAACTAGAGACTTGGAATTTAGGAGACATAATACTTATATCAGTAATTTGAATATTATAGAGCTGCACTAAGAAGATTTTTTTCGAAATATTCACGTGATAGAAAATCACTGAGGTAGTATTTTTTTTTACTCTGACATCACACGGTTGCACAGCTACGTGTATCAGCGTCGTGTTTAAAGATGAACCGGGCATTTCTATCTACAGTTGTACCTGAGTTTATTTCTCCGATTTCAAAAAATTTGGTAGGTTAGGTAGACTCAGTCCTCATTCGTTCCGAGCTGGAAAAACAGGGTCTCCAGATGTGCCCCCAAAATATTGTATGGATGTGTCCGTTTTGTTACGAATTTTTCTTAATAATTTTCGTAACAAAACGGACACATCCATACAGTAAAAATATTCTTTACAAAATTATGTATAAATACACCAATAGATTCATTAAATAAGATCTGCTCTAAAAGTTTGACAGCAACAAGCGTCACTATGCAATGCAATGCAGGTCCTTGTAGGCTTAGGCGTGTAAAAAATAATATCTTCCAGAATTTCTCTTTATTTTGCATAATTTTTTACTATAATTCCTCTAAATCTATAACATATGTACTGAGCACCTATGTACAAGTACAGAACACACACTATGCTGAAATAATTAAACTTTTAATATATACTCAAGAGCTGAGTATACATCACTTCTAAAAATATTGGTACCTGATTTGTTAGCACCTAATATTGGCCCTTGTCGTGATTTATTGAGCCGTGCGGGCATTCCAGTTTGTTCAAAAACCTCACGGGATGTATCTAGCAAATAAGAGACAGTAAATATAGGGCATGAGCAAGCAGGCCAAAGTCGGGGCCGGAAGTCAACAGATCGCCCGCCGTTGTTCATCACGCTGCCGCAGGAAATTGGCCGACTTTGGCGAAACTCTCATCCCTATGGTTCTTTCTTATTAATATGTCTGTGATTATGCTAAGTTCGATATACTTGATGCCATATAAAAATGCCTACTCTAAAAGACACCGAAGGTTAAACAATAGCGTTTTCAGTGGCTTAATTTCGCTAGTGTTTTTAGACCGAGTCCTTTTTTATCACTTAAAATCTCTCTTTTTTAAGATGGACTAACAGCAAACCTAACAAGAGCACAAATACGTTTAGTTAGTGTTTAATTATGCTTCCAAGGAAAGTCAGCCCCTTTAATGCCAAATTAAAACTATGCCCTAGGTTTTTGACCTTAAATTTTCATATTGAATAGATAAACCCTTTTCGCGACTGTCTAATTATTAGAGAATAATTTATTAGACTCTAATAAAAGCCAGACTGGCTATTCTCCTGATATAAGTATCAAAAATAAAACAAATATATAAACTAGCAACCTATGATAGTATACAAACGGAATGGAAATAACTAATTACTAGCGTTCAGTAATAACTTGTACCTATACAAATACAAATACAAATCATTTATTGCGGACTTTTGAATCCATAGTGTTGTTAGTATTAACAAATACCTACCTACCTATACCTACCTATTTACCTATGTTAAACGAAAAAACGTATAAAACAGCATAAATATATAGTCGCATTTACATTTCAAAAGGTAGGTCCTAAAAGCCCCGAGCAGTCAAAACACCTACAAAAGGAAAAACTAGAGGGAAATGTAAATTTTCCTTTAAGCCCGAGTTTTAATATGTATACCGCATTGTAAGCAGTATATTGTAGGCGTTCTGTCCTGATAGCATCGCGGTGACGGTGCAGGTACCGTACTAATGATGTTTTTTTAGTCCATCATTCGGGTTCGTAGCGACCTCACTTACCTCGCGCTGAATATGTTCACATAAGGGCCCTCGCCCACGGCGAATTATTGTAGCGATGCTGTCGCGCGTTTTGTAAATGCTCGACAGCATCGCCACTAACGCGCGTTAGTCGCATTGGCAACGCGCTACAGAAGCGATGCCAACGCGCTATTAACGCGCTACAGCATCGCGACTGTATCGATGCAAACGCGCGACGGTTTCGGACGACATCGTGGAGAGAACGGAGGGAGGGTGTGAAGGGCGACAGTATAGCGCGTTTGCGTCGCGACTGAATCGTGGTTATGTGGGCGAGGGTACATAGCTAGCGACCGCATCGCGACTGTATCTATGCGAACGCGCGACAGCATCGCTACTGCATCGCTACAAAAAGTCGCCGTGGGCGAGCGGCCTTACATGTATAAACATCAACATCAATTCTGAATTAACACGTATCTTCAGGGCGCGGTCAATTATATTTGGATCATTGCAGTTGCATTGCATCTGTATGGCAGTTAAACAAAGCGAATGTTACTCTGTGCTATTCAGGCACGAAGCCTATAAAAATTTATAAATTACCGTAAGAGATAAAAGCTGAACGTAGCGTCTCGGTTGGTGTGAACCCGATACCGGTGTATAAGGCTTAATGTAGGCGCAGCTCGTTAGCTGAATAATTGAAAGGGCTGAGCAATGAAAAATGTATCAACGGCTAATTACAACACGCAACACCACAGATCCACTATTGTTCGCGATGGAAATGAATAAATACGGTTTGTTGGGATAATGATGTTTAACAGCCTGTAGTTAATTTCTAAAAAGCTGAGATGGCTATATTTTGTTGGTATTAAATGTTGTAATTTTTTGTGCCGAATAGTAAAAAAAAAACTTTTTTTTTAATGGAGAATTAACATCTTAGGTAAGTAAGTATTCAAATTATCTAATCGTTTCGAGCTATTTACTAAGTCCTCGATCCTGCTCCTATTTTTCAATCGACTTCAAAAAAAGGAGGAGGTTATATTCGGTTGTCTTGTTTTTTATATGTGTTACCCCAGAACTCCGTTATTTATGAACCGATTTTTTTTTGTTCTAATATTCTTTACGTAAAGCTCCTAACAAATTTCAAATGGGTTTTCGCACATGAATTCTGAAAAACTTAGTGGTCTGGGGCCGGATTTGAAGCCATCCTGTGCTAGAGAAGTCATATACGACACCAAATTCGCGCGACTATAACTCAAAATGTATCTAAGATCATAATATAAACAAGTTGCCTTAATCTTATTAACAGGTACTACTAACTAATACTACTAACACAGGTTTATAATTAAACGAGTTGACAGCAGTTTAATTAAACTCCCGTATTACGCTCACTTTCTCATATATGAGTATATGTATAGTTCTAGTTCAACATTATCATAGTTGCTCTGAACATTCGCTAACAAATTACTGGCATCAAACACGAGGCGTTACCTGTTGGCCCAACGATATTAGTAATGAGGACGTATATCTCACCCCCGGGGAAACTACGATAATAACTGTATAACGGAGAAAGTGCTGTAATTCCGGAAAACTAAGCCCCTATTTTTCTTGCCTGCGAACTTATGTTTGCAATATTGGGTAGGTACGCGGCTTGTATTCGTAAAAAAGGTAAAACACGAACATTTTATGCCGCAAATCTTATTTGAGTTGGATTTTTGAATTAATATAGTATTATTTTTTTGGTCTCGAAAGAAACAACTGCAATAACAGCACAGAATCACTAATATACCAAAGTAATATACTACCGTACAGAAGGGACTCTCTCGAACAAAAGTCAAGTTTAGGTATAAATCGTTATCTACTCTTACGACTTGCACGCGAAATTGATGTTACACCAGCGTTCATATTCCATTGGGCACCGTAGACTCGAAACCGATTTGGCGCCAAGAGCACAGGGTTCTCACTCGCCGATGAATAAAGATAACAGTGGGTATTCATTTAAATTCGATAAACTACCTTTGATAAATAAGTAAATATACTTTAACATAAATTACAACAAAGCATGACAATGATAATAACCTAACTTATCTACCTACTACTCGTACCTTTGCCTACTACAGATTTCCGTATTGGCGAAAGCATGTCTTAATATTATTTCTGACCAACCAATTAAAGAATTTTATCACTAGATAACTACTAGTACCTGGCACTACTACTAGGCAGGGACTTAGGAAATTAGAGAAGTAAGGAACGACCTTTCAATATCTTTCGGAATGTTGTAAAATGATAATTCCGATACATTTAGTTATCTTCTTTTTATTTATACATCCGTAAACACAACAATATAACTTATACGAGATATATCGTTTCGAAGTCATTGTTGCAAAATAAAATAAGTGGGCACCTACACAAATCACGTGCGACGCGTCCAGCCTGTGAGCCGAGCGGCAACCCACTGCCGTGCGCCTAGTGATTAGGCGCGCCGGCCGAACGTACCTAAACTGCGGAGTGTCCAACCCCTGATAACAGTCCAAGCCTGCCTGTACCTAAGCTTCCTTACGAACTTTGAGTATTTATCTAGATAAATACTCAAAGCTTACGAAAATACGTACGAGTATTTTACTTGATTATTGAGTAGCATACTCGTAAATACTCGCGGACCTAGTCTTAGATCTAGTATTTTTGTGGATGCGTACTCGGAAGACTTGGTACGTCTCACCCCTATCAGATACCTGCTTGGCTCTCAGTCCTCATTCGATCGCGTGTCGTGCCGACAAAGTAATCACCACTACTGCCCCTATTTTAGACACTTTGCCTAATGTACACCAATGATCTCCACTCATTGCCATATTTATTTTACAGAAATAAAATTCAGTATTCAGTATTCAGTATTTATTTATTGCAACACCTTTTACAAAAAATTATAAAAAATGATGCCCTGTTGGGGCGCGGCAATTTTAAAATTAATTACATTAATTAACTTATACATAACATATTATGCTATTTAAACCTCATGTATTTTTTAGGAAGAGGTTTAAGGAACACTTATAAATTAACTTTATATAATAAAGGTATCTAAATAAACTACTTATACATTTATCTAGAAATAACATAAACTTAGAACTTATGTGGTATCACAGAATGAATAGATAATAGGACAAGTAATACCTAGTGTAATGAAATCATCTTTAATGACAATAATAATAACAGTGTAACTATTTTTCTTTATTCTTCTAAATATTCATTTTACTGTAGTAACATTTCTGAGTTAAAAAATCCTTTAGTAGTCGTATAAATTTTTTATCTTTTGTTTCTGATTTTATTTGGGTAATCATCCTGTAGTGATTATTTGACAGTCTTGCAATAGTTTATAGGAACACAGTAATAACTGGGACACAATTGTTTGATACGTTATCTGGTAAAGGACTAACTACTTACTCTACCTACTTACAGTCGAGGGCATAGATATCTGTACAGCCATAGCGTCATATTGATATATAAGTCGACTTTATGGTTATAGTGGCATAAAGGTGTATAAATATTTTTGACGCCTTGGTAACGCCCTTGACTTTACCTACTCCAGTGTTTTCAGAAACTCATTAATTTGTGAAATATTTTACCGATTTAACGGGAAAATCTTAACGAATTTCTGAGTGATTTGTCTGCTATCTTTTATTTATAGAAAATAACCTGAAAAGGTTTTTTTTAACCATCTTAATAATTTTCCGTTGAAGGCTTTTTAAGAAAACAACCTGTAATTGGAACTTGTAAAGGCAGGTAATTCCACCCCATCCATAGCAGCCCTTAGTTCGTCCGTCTTCGGACATAGACCTCCTCTCCATTTCTCCATGCCTGGCGATCGACAGCCATATGCATCCATCCTCCACCCGCCTCTCGGCAGATATCATCCTTCCACCTCATTGGTGGTCGCCCTCTACTGCGAGTGTTTCCACTAGGTCTCCACTCCAGTGTTCGCCTCGCCCAACGATCGTGGTTCATCCTGGCAATGTGCCCTGCCCATCTCCACTTATTCCTCTCGATCTCTTTCACCACGTCTCGAACTTTTGTGAGTCGTCTGATCCACTCATTCCTTTTTCGATGCATGACAGTTATCCCGAGCATTGACCTAAGGCAGGTAATTAACACAAATAAAATTGTAAGAGTATATTAGATTTAATGTAAAAGTTTGGAATAATCGTTTTTCTTGAGGTAAAAGATTATTAATAATTAATTATACATAATTGTAAAACATTTAACATGTAATTTATTAGTCACACTTCACTCTCCAGGCGGTGCATAAACTTTACTGCTTTATTATCATATATTATGTATTGTGTGTTAAACAAAAATCTGCCTTACCACTAAGTTGAGCCACGGTACCTGCCACTTATGTACCGGGTACCAGTGACTCAACTTAGAATTCCTTAATTTGTTTTTTTACTCACGCTCTTCTCTCTACGAAAATTTGTGCAGACTGGAAACGTATATTAATTTAACACGGTTTGATTTCCATCGGCAAGGTTTTGTTCAGGTGTTCTTAAGTGCAGTCGTTTTGACGATATACAGGGGCGATGCCAACAATCAGCGTAACGAGGGCGCAAAGTTCCGTTTCGCAAGGGGCAGGGTGAGGGAGCAGTTTAGTGGTTGCCACTGCCACAACAACCGACCCTAAAAATTCAATTACTCTCCATTTAATATATAGGTACAGGAAAGTTTTTGTAGACTGTTTTCGAATTTCGCTAGAAAAAATACATTTTTTTGATTTTTGATTGAATTGTGTTCCAATGTATTATTCTTTTTTTATCAAATTTTATTTTAATCTGTGACTATTTCGTTTTTTTTAAGTACCAAATTTTTAACATTGTAATGGACATCTCGCATTTATGGTTAATGACATGTGCTCCGCAATTGTCATGTATATCGGAATAAAGTACCTTTAAATAGTTTATAATATGGCTCAAATTGTAATATACATGTTGTGGATGTACTTTCTGAATAAATAAAAAAAATACCTACCTAACCTCTACCAGCTGGAATCTCTTCCATTTGGTTGATTACGGCGCAATGTTTCTGTACGATTTAATTTGTTGAAAAGTTGACGAAACTACCTGCGTACCTAGTTTCTTGCCTTTTTGATCAACGCCGTACTCTTATTATAAACTCGTTGTGCCCGTGAAAGAATGAAGCATGAAACCGTTGGAACTTTCTAGAATCCCCTTAGTTGCACCTCTACGATACTGAACTCTATAAAATATCTAAAAATGTCAAGTATCTAACTCCAGTAATTTACGAGTAGTAGACTGTGCGTTGACAGTCAGTCGATCAGTCAGTCACGGTACTACTGTTTTTAGGTAGAGACTATTTTCAAACGAAATTTAAACGTATAGTAAGAAGTCTTTTGTCTAACAAAGTCAGTAAAAATCCATGTTCTTTAAATTGCACGATATAATAAACGTGTAACCAAATCGTAACATCGGTGCGGTTGGCAGGCCTGTCACGCACTGACTACTTAACGCTGCCGCCGCCACGAAATAAACCCGCCCGCCAACTTCTAAAACGTACGCCTCGGATGCATATCAATGAGCCTTTGCCATTAATTTATTCGAACAATCGAGATGAGTGAACTCCGGTCCGGGCCACTTCACTCCAATACGCGGTCGAGACAAAAGGTCGGAAAGAAACTCGATGATAAGGGTACGAGAAAAACTCGACTGGATTCTACGGAGAATAATATAATGAGGGAACAGGTAAATTATAAATAGCCCGGAAACTTGAACTGTCCTGGCGATTGTTGAGGACTTTCAATTTCGCTAGCACGCGAGTGTGCCGTGCGTGACTTTCAACATAAACGTACGCCATTTGTTTGAACACGAACATTATATATTTTTAGAGGGAGTAGATTTCAATGCCATTTTAATTTAGCTACGTACTCGTATTAGGACCAAATGTCTCATTTAAGTACCTTATTATTAGGTGTACTTCACTTCTTTTTTTGGACCTCGATTATTTTCGACTCCACAAGTACCTATGTACTTTCGCATTATTTATATTATAACATGGACTTCAGTTGCCCGTTAGTTTACTGCAAAACAAATAGGTTTATGTTAAATAGAACCTTAATTTTAATTCTCATTAAATTCAATTTAATTTATTGATCAGATCAGATCAGATTTGTCCATGGTCCACATTTGTTACTTACAATAAAATATTAATTGACTAATTTAGTAAGTTACACAAAATAAAACAAACAATCTACCGCTCAGTAGACGGGACAGCCTCATACGAGTACTGCCTCATGCTAGGGGAGTCGTACCTGGCCGTCTTAGTGCTCAGGATGAGGTATAGTATAATAATATCAAAACACAACCTCAATTTAATCTTTACTATCTTTACCAATATTATAGTAAATGCGAATGTAACTATGTCTGTCCGATTAAACCAATTTTTAGATGATATGGGACATACAGTGAGCTTGAGACCCTGGAAGGGTATATAGGATAGTTTATACCCTGGAAAATTGCATTGTCCCCGCGGTATGTCGTATACGAATACATATGTTAATAGTTAGTTTGTTACCAATGTACTTACTAGTACCAAATATGTGGGCGACATCAAAAAACGTACCGTGTTGTTACGCGCAGCACGTAGACCGAAGCCATGTCATGTCATCTCTGCAGATGTATCATATATAATATGCACGTATAGTCACGGGCGTGCAGATTTGCGTCGCCAGTATTATAGATTAGATTTCATTACCATGCTACAGGGCCCAAGGCATGAAGTCATTTCAAAAATATATTAATACCTAACAGACATTGCGTAACAAACATACACAACGCGTAACTATAAGTAAAGGAACTGATACCAGCAAATACTCGCATTGCGAGTGACGAACAAAAATTAGAAAGTATTACAATTCTAGTCGTTTTAAAAAGTCTTAAGAGTTTAATTTGTTACTTGGTTGTGATTCTTCAATGAGGGCTATCGCGTATGAATTTGCCATTAGAGGCGCTAGTGTAGCGTGAGGTCTCCCAAATGTCAAATCTCATAGTTTTTGGGTGAGCTACGCGGGTTTATTTAAAATTAGAATAATTTTGTGAATATTTTGCAATAATTGAAATTAATTATGGCAAATATGCGTTCCGGGGCAATGAATGTCTGTGTTTTGAGATAGTTTTGTCTTTCGGAAACCTTTGTCCTCCCTTTTTTCCGAACAAAACGGGGACTATGCAACACTGTGGCATGCTCGATATTTTTATGGTACGGTTTTAAGGTGTATTAAATATGATTTTAATCTAAATTTTGTTTTCACGCCCGTAATAACAGACTTTGAAAGCCATACTTAAAAACCTCACGCAACAGTGCGCCATCTAGTGAGACAAAAAAACGATAGCCCTCATTCTTTTGGTTTCTGCTTATCTGGTACTAAAACAATTTTAAGTAAAAAAATGTTTTCTGGTCCAAAACAATACATTTTGGTAAACTGTCGTACCTCATATCGGGTTCAAAGGGGCTGAACGACAATGGAGACCTGTTGAACTAAATACGATTCTCAAGTCGGGATCATACGGGGACGGTAAGCTTTTGGTTCTAGTAAGAACTATGGTTCTTACTTGCTTTTGTCCAACAGCTCTAATCGATATGACACTGAAAAAGCAACTGGGCTCGATCCAACATAATCGTAGAATCAAAAGCTTACCGTCCCCGTTGCCTTGGCAAAGCTTAGATGTTAGGTAAAAGCGCCAAGAGGGCTTATCTGGGATAATCTAGTGTTATAGGCCCGGGTAGCCGGCCTAGATACGAGTACCACCAAAATGTTGTCGTCAAGTTGAATTTACGTAAATTTCGACCCAACAAATAGTTAACGTAATTGTATGTCGAATCAAAACAGAGCTACTTAAAGGGTTTAAAACCAATTGGAACTGCTAAGCCATTATATACTGTAGTAAGGAAAAAAAAGTTGCTTTCATGAAGGTATAAAGTTAGTTAACCTTATGTTTTCTTTGAAATAAGTAAAACCAGGGCAGGCGCCGTACGCATAATAATCGAAAAGATCGCAGTCACATCACAGAATAAGTAATATGGTCACATACCTAATGCTACGCGCTAAAAAAAGTTGCTTTAAGGTATTAAATTAAATGTTGAATAAGTAGTATAGGGGCGCCGTGCATAATAATCGAAAAGATCGCAGCTCACATCACAGAATAAGTAATATGGTCACATACCTAATGCTACGCGCTACCTACGCTCGTAACCGTAGGAGCATTTCTCCGTTTTGTAGCAAAAACATCTACGAACAGAGAACCCAACTGTTGAGTTCTTGGTGCTCAACGTGCTAATAGGTGACAAAGTAATATAAAGACATATCTAAGAGGTTAGTAACGTCAAAGAGGATCGATATACTTAATTTAAATAGATATGTAATGTAAATAGATAAACTTAATCATTGAACATGAAACTACCGTGAGACTCACCCATTTTAAATGATATTGTCCCGGATAACTCTCGTCTTAAATCGAGTATTACCTCGACATGTGTGGCAGTGCGCGTGTTGCAGCTTGCAGCAGCCGCCGAGTCGCGTTGTTCCTAAGAAGAATTAGCCCGTAACAATATGTCAAGCTAATACTCAATTTAAGATGGAACAATATCATTTAAGTTAATTATTATTTACTGTTTTCTGTTGTAAAGAAAGAAATAAAGAAAATGCGTTTATTGCCCACAATTGGGTAAAAATGTGGAATCGTGTGAAGGAGAACAAACTTTTTTCATGAAAGTAGAAAAAAGTTTATTGGAAATTAAATGGAATACGTTAATAAACAGCAAAGAATAGAAAACTCGTGAAGCAACTAGGCTCACCCGATCGTAACTCCAATCTATTTGACTCATTCGCTCGTCTCATTCACTCCGCAGAAGTCATCATCATCAGTCATTCGGTCCGCTCTTTATTTGTTTTTATTATTATTTTATTCGACTGGATGGCAAACGAGCAAGTGGGTCTCCTGATGGTACGAGATCACCACCGCCCATTACGTTTTTATAATGAAATTCCAAAAAATATTATAAATGATTTTTTTTTGTCATTCATAAGTGCTTGTTTGAGCCTAAATTGAATAAAGATATTTTGTCTTTGTTTGATATATATTTAATATACACAAGAAGGGTACCTACTCTTTCTAAAACTAAGTTATCTAACGAAATGCATTTTTGTATTAAATATATTTAGTTAATGTTTGTCGGCAGGCGTGTCCCTCGTGTATATATTGGCGGTGCTGCCGGGGCTGCTGCCGTGGGGCGGGGGCGGCGGCGCGTGGTTCCTGTCGCTGTGCCACCTGCTGGGCGCGCTGGCGCCCTGGTGCGGCTCCTTCCTCTACCACCTATTCATGAACCACGCGCGCGGCGAGCGGCTCTACCAGCGGCTGCTGCAGCTCGACATGCTCGGAATATGGGTCAGCCAGAGCATAGGTGAGTCACAGTAGCGCCGCGATAACTTCGCGATCTGCCCACTTAGGTCATAGGCGATAGGCGTTTCATTTTGTTTCACATAAACATGTGTGTTTGCTCTACATTCATAGTGAGATTAACTTGTTAGAAAATAAGAAGACTACAGCTGTTACCCGCGACTCCGTGCGCGAAGAATTCGATTATCGTTGTCCCACAGGAACTGTGCAATTTTCCAGGATAAAAACTATCCCATGTCCTTCCCCGCGACTTTGACTATCTATATACCGAATTTCATCAAAATAGGTTTAGACGTGATGAAGTAACAAACAAACTTACAAACTTTCCCATTTATAATATTAGTGGGATTCAAATGAATACCTCTTAGATACTATAGTTAATTAAGGTGTAGTGCACTGAGTGACTTAAATATTCGCGGTGACAAAACTAAATCAAGCATGAAATTGAATCAGCGGCAAGTTGTTTCAAATCCAAGTATTGATTCAAGAGTTGCAAACATTTTCGAGTTGGGCGATCTGCAGAATGGTTTTTATGCAATTTTACGCAGTACCAAGATATTCAACTACAGGGTTATGTGGAAAATTCAAGAAAGAGCTTCTTTTAACGAGTATTTTCTCATTAGATGACTAATACACAGCTCCTTACGCGACCTATTCAAAGACTCTAACTTACCTATTTCGTGTCCTTTCTTAAAACTCTTAATTACTACCTATTGTGTCGTATCACACCTTCGAAGCTGTGCATTATTAAAACACGTTAATTAAATGTCGTAGCGTTTGATGTCTCACTCCAAGTTTTGACAATTTAGAGTGATTAAGTAATCGTAGAGTTCAGAGGGCGAGGGCGCTCTAAGGGCGGAGGGAACGACGATGTGTATATGCGACGCAAAATCCCCGTCGTGCAAAAATTAAGCACATTCGAAGCAAGAGCCTGAAATAAACTGTTTTCCTCTAGATTGAATACTTCAACATTTATACTTATAGGTACACATTATTTAATCAGAAACCCTATCGCAATCAAAGCAGAAAATTATTTTTCCGGCTACACAAGTCAGAGAAAGGATTTTTAATGGTTCATTATGGGTAACAAAATGTGCAAACGAGACACAATAATCTATAGTCGGCAAAGACCGTGATTTCTTTTTCCTCCAAAGGCATAAAATCTGGGATGATCGTCTCATAAACCCGTCTCGTATCCCGTCGCAATCTATAGAACGGGTCGCAATTCCGTTCGCACGGGGCGAGCGCCCCGTTCCAGGCTACCCGAGATTTTATGATGTTTGATGCGGCAAAACTAACAGAAAATCCGCAATACGGAGCCATAAATTAGGCCTCATAAAACGCTACCAGACTCTGTCATCGGCTCATCGCACAGGCAGTGGTTAGAGATAAAACGGCTTTACATGTTTTACAGCGACAGTGTCGCATTGCTAGTTACGCTGCAACGTACAGTGGCCTAGTTGGCCTACATTCCGTTTTGTAGACGAAGACATCGCAACGTTACGTAATATACTTTATAGTAACACGAGACTTCCCTTTAGACATTCTTTGTCGCCTCCATGTTAACTGCTAGCGTTTTATTACTTTTCTCGCCATATAAGTACCTATGTTACATTTTTACACCGAATTCTTTAATAATCGCTTATATGATTGCCTACGTACGTTCATTTAACGTCACGTGTTCTCAACGCGGTATTGTGTAGAATTTCAATCTTCATGGATCTTCCGAGACTCTCAGGAGCATTTATTATCTCCAGTCACTGCCAGCCTCGTCACAGTTTATCACAGCAACGCAGACACAACGCGTGATTTTGAGAGAAGGGAGTACTTAGACGAGATAATTTCCTAAGCGTGTAAAACTCTGGGTGCCGTTGCGTCACTGAGTAGGTAGTCAACCCGCAAATAGTACTGGCGACATATACCTACTACATTTCTCTTTTGGGAACATTGTTTAAGCTGTAAAGTAAAAAGGAGGTCAACATTGTTAACAAGTTTTGAGAGGATATGAAGAACATGAGCGTGCGGGTCTATTTATTTCTACTGATAACAGTAGACAGCCCGGAGCAAAGAAAGATACCTATCTGAAAGCAACGAGTGTAGAAAAGGCGAATGAGAGATGGAAGGAGTGGTGAACAGTTAGACAAGCCGGAGGAAATCGACTTGTTGCGAAGCTACGTCACTGTCGGATATAATAAATACTCTTACTAGGAAAAAATAAAAACCGGCCAAGAGCTTGTCGGACACGCCCAAAATAGGGTTCCGTAGCCATGACGAAAAAATCAAGTAATATTTTTTTTAAGGATTTCGTATTTTATACGGAATCTTCCAAGTTTAGGTATATTTTATACCTTAGGCTGCTATTTACTCATAAACTACTAATAATTCTCAAGAAAACTTAGCCGTTATAGTTTTCCTTGAAAGTTTAGTTACTACCATCATGATTTTTTTCAAATTTTTTCACCCACCGGTTTAGATTTTAGAGAGGGGGGGACGCTCGATTTTAATGAAAATTTGCACTTTAAACTTGAATATTTCGCAAAAAAACCAATGAATCGAAAAACCGTCTTCGCAAACCCCTAATAGTTTTAAAATACCTATCGAACAATACCCCACACTATAGGGTTGGATGAGAAAAAAAATCACACACACTACGTCTATGGGAGGTACCCTAAAAAAATATTTTTTTTTTAATTTTTTGATTGTACCATTTTGTTGGCATAGTTTACATATATATCCCTGCAAAATAACAGCTTTCTAGCATTGATAGTCCCTGAGCAAAGCCGCGGACGGACGGACAGACAGACAGACAGACAGACAGACATGGCGAGACTATAAGGGTTCCGTTTTTGCCATTTTGGCTCCGGAACCCTAAAAAGTACATTAGATGAGGTCCATATCGGCTCGCATAATTGTTGAAAGTCATATGCACCCACCTAATGTTTGTCATAATGTATCGTTTGTCATAACTCTTTTTTTTCTCTGAATCCATTAACTGTTCATTTTTTTAATAAAACAAAACTAACCTAACCTACAGCTACAGCTTACTATAGGATGACCATTTAAAATTTTCAGAAATATTTACGGTTTCAGCGGGAAAGAAATTATGACACGAAAAAAATTTTATAACAATAAATAGAACCGACTAAACAAAACCATGAAAATAATTTTCTACCAGTCTGAAGTCGGTGCCTCAGCACGAGCTAGCAGGAGTGGACCTATAATCGTCTACCTCACCTACAACACAACTATACGAGTATATTGGGCTTCAATCACTCCTGCTGGCTCGTGCTGACTGCTGAGGCACCGACTTCAGACTGGTAGAAAATTATTTTCATGGTTTTTTGTAGTCGGTTCTATTTTTTGCTATACATTTTTTTTCACGCTTTTTAGTGTAATCGATCTAAGATACAATAGTTTAATGTCAACTGCTCGTCATCTTTTACGAAAAATAGCTTTTTCCGATGCAGAGACGTTCATTATTGAGGTGTCCTGGTGCTCCATAACCCGTTCCATTTCACCATTTGAATTACGATGAGCTTAAATTGCTTTGCAACTGCATTGAAGTAATTGAAATTCAACCCGTGAAGTACTTGTTATTGAGTAGTCGCTCCATTGGTCAAATTTGGTCTTCATCATCAGTTCCACTTCACCAAATGATGATTTTCAAGAGCAAATGCCCGAGTTACTCCTAAATATATCGAAATTACCATAGGCGTTCCTACAATATTTGAAGAGTTCCCTCGATTTCCTCAGGATTTAATCATCAGATCCTGATTTGGTGCTTATGGGACCTAATTGAAAGCATTTCTAGACGGACGTAAAAAAAAAATTTGAAATGACGTTCATAAATGACGGAGTTCTGAGGTAACAAACATAAAAAAAATACAACCGAGTTTATAACCTCCTCCTTTTTATGAAGTCGGTTAAAAATTCTGACAAAAATTACATTGTGACTTGCAAAAATCATGCTACTTGATAGGTATTGCATCACCGCCACAGGCGCTTGGTAACCATTGCCAATCCATGAATAATTCTATCATATTTACTTCTAGTATTATGTCACCCCGAGAAGGTTAAATACTTATTTCATCACCCCAGCCTATATACGTCCCACTGCTGGGCACAGGCCTCCTCTCAGAACAAGAGGGCTTGGGCCATAGTTCCCACGCGGGCCCAGTGCGGATTGGGAACTTCACACACACCATTGAATTGCTTCGCAGGTTTGTGCAGGTTTCCTCACGATGTTTTCCTTCACCGCAAAGCTCGTGGTAAATTTCAAATGTAATTCCGCACATGAATTTCGAAAAACTCAGAGGTGCGAGCCGGGGTTTGAACCCACGACCCTCTGCTTGAGAGGCGATAGGTCAAACCACTAGGCCACCACGGCTTCTAATACTTATTTAATTGGGTGCAAATTAGTTCATTTTATTTTCAGTGCTTGTTTCTAATTAACCAACTAGTAAAAATCATGCATTCTTATTTATTTTAAAGCAACCAAAACGCAAAGTACGAAATATAAATGACAAAATAATGTAACGACTAATCGTCGACTAGGCAAAGCCATAGAGCACATGACATAACTCGGTAACGCACTGTAAATGCACAAACTGCGCCGCCCAGGTCAAGTGCAAGGCCGTAACGTTCATTTGGTAGATACTCAACGCCGCACGGCCGCAGACAAATGTTGCTGCATAAGCGGCAATGAGAGTTGCTATGACATGCTAGTTGTCCCTAGTACTGCGGCACGTTTGGGATTGGTTGAATAACTAAATCAGCCCATCGCAAGCATTACTGTAACATGAAACGGACCTCGAGTTATCAAAATTGTTCATGTTAAACCCAGGACTGTCTCCACAGTATAATTTATTAGGTAAGTTAAATATCATTTTTTTTGTTTAGAAAGTTTTATAACAGTCTCTACTTTTCACTTGGCGTATTATTAATACTGCGAGTTAAATTGTGAGATGCAAATATACAAAGCCAACTCGGGGTCACTGTCGTAGTGTAAGTACATTAAATTTTCTCAGTACGGAAAAGGAGAGTTTTCCTACCTCGCTCGATTTTCTACTGGACAGAAACAAAAGCTGCACGGCCACAAATGTCAGTAGGCCATACTACGAGTAACTTGTTACTTTTTCAAACTCGTATCACCCTTTTGTGTTTGGACAAAAGTCAAACTCTATTCTGCATTGTGCAGGGTTGATTTTGTTACTATAAAAGTGTGTATGAAACGTGCTTGTGAGTGTTAACGGATCTAGGTCACTCAACAGCGAGTAGGTACCGACGTAAGGGACTACTGACTACGTCACTTAACTTTCAAGTTTTTGATTCTACTCTAGTGCCCAATTAAAAGCTTTGATTACATTACTGACTCGTGCAGCGATTCCATTGGAGTTAGTTTCCGGAGCTCACGTTTTGCATCTTTGATCCGGAAATAACCAATGGGATTACGAAGAGTCAAGTTACAGGAAGCTTAATTCGGAAATTTGAAATTGTTTCATTCATCACAGGTGGATAAATTATGCCTATTTATATGTTTAACATAATAACTTACTTACTTATTTTAGTAGGTAACACTGTATATAAAAGTCTAGTGTTGCAAATATCTTAATTTAGGTATTTAAAAATTACCATAACTAGATTCTTTGATTCATATTTTTTTATTTTTCAATTAATTTTGTTAATTGTTCCATTTTTGCTTAAAAGTGCTTTAATCTAATATTAAAACCATTAATAAATAAGATTGGTTTGGTAAATATATTAATTGTTAAATCTATGTCGATGAAATTTAAGACCGTTATTTTTATCACGTTCAAAGGCTTGTTCAAATGAACAGGTATTTTGGCTATTCCATTGATAATTTCACTTAGCAATCCACAAGCTTCAAATTATAACAAATCCATTGTACAGAACACAGTGAAAATTAAATCCCTTAGCTTAGTAGGCTAATTTAAATACCAAAGCAAACCAAATGTTCCATTCATAATGCTGAGTTAATTCCTTAGGACATTACCCACGAGTTGCCGCCATTCCTTTTGAATTATTTTCAAAGGTAATTAAGAATAAAATTGCGGCTACGGTACTTAGTTATATTCAAACGGAGTGAGTTTTATTTTTGTGATGCGCGGAATTGAGGCTAATTATAAATTACGCCTAAAAAGTGCCTCCTGTGTTTGTGTTTGTTGTGCCTACGCTTTGGTTTCTTGAGCATGGACTGTGCGAAATTGGACAAAGGGAAGTCACCCCTTTTCGCCTAACGTCCAACCAAACCAACCCTTTTATACAGACCACTTTGAATTAATCCCCATACAGATTATGAGGACTTATCAGTTTGAGTGGGTCTCAAATTATTTTAATATTAAATGTGATCGGCATTTTTGTTCAGCTTACACTTGATTGATTTCTTGTTAAGGTTCTGTTATAGTACATTGTGTATTAAGGGGCGTAAGAAGTGGATTACTAACGAGATTCTATTAGAAGCCCGACGCCGGAGGCGGAGGGCTTTAAATGGCCCGAATTTGTAATCCCCTTACGGCCCGTGATATGTACATACTATGATTTTCATCACATTGCGAGGAATAAAATGCAAAAAAATAAATTATTTTGTGTCTAAAAACTTTACAGCTCAGCAAAGGCAAGACGCTAAGAAAACAACTGAATAAAATATGGCTACCCGCCAATACAGGAGGCTGCTGCAAAATTTGAACATCGAAGTTCGTACCGTCCCTCTCACTCTCGTATTAAATAATATTAACATCAGGAAAACGATAAGAACTTCGATTTTCGAATTTCGTGGTAGCACCCCTGATTGTCACTTTTTTCGAGTCGTCTACCATAGATAATACTAAGAACCGTGTTTAGTTTAGAATTTGAACTGGCTTACGGCCAGATTATTCCAACATGCTAAAAAAATACTTACTAAAATTATTGCAAAACAATTTGATATAAATTTAAAATATTAAAATAACGAAGTTTCATGAAGGGTGGCAAATTTATATGGTGTAAAATTAGGTTATAGCTAAGTTTTAATGATGTAAATAAAACGTTGGCTGACTTGAAACCTCTTTAATCTGAAATGACGTACTTACCTACTAACTTTTTAAAAGTAAAGTCATAACTCCCTTCGGAAGGAAAACGATACTTAAATCTATAATTCCCGCGGGAACAATTGAGACCATTGACCTGTAGTACCTATACAGGCATGGAATAACGTCATTGACGAGCAAGTGTGCTGAAAAAAAAAATAGATAGATGCAGCTATTATTTATAAGTATTTTTTAATTAAATCAGCAGTGCTTTGTTTCGAATGGACCAGCCAAGGTACCAGCAGCACTACCCATACGTCATCAAGTAGGTATTGGATCGGATAATGCTTATGACATTCATTGGCCATTGACAGAAATCTGTCCATCCGCATATCCATCTGTGATGCTAGCACGGTAATTTTTTCAGCACAGCATACGTATTGTTTTTGAGCATACTTTGGCATTTATTCAAAAAGTAATAACCACAAAAACGTGGCAGATGGCTTAACTCCACGGAACACCGTTTTCCCATTAAAAACGACATAAAACCTCCAACGGACGTAAAGTAAATAATAATGATATAAACGGCTTGCGAAATTATATTAAGAAGGCAAAATGTATATATCAATGGGGTTTAGGATAAACCCCTACGCCACGGTCACAGCCGTCCTTGGCGAGCTGGAGGGTACCTTGCCCACTGCACTGCAGCGTATCCCACTAATATTATAAATGCGAAAGTTTGTAAGTCTGTTTGTTTGTTTATTTTTCACCTCATCACGCTAAAACCGCTCGACCGATTTAGACGAGATTCGGTAGGTATACAGATAAGTAGTTTAAGTCCCAGGGGAAGGACATAGGATAGTTTTTATATGGAAAAATTGCATAGTTCCTGCGGGATAGCGATAAACAGATTCTACGCAGACGGAGTCGCAGGCAGGCAGTAAACTATAATAATATATGATAGATCTTATAGTCACAATGCTTCAATAAAGCTCTTCTAAGTAAACAACAGGAAAATAGCTCTATTAAAAGCTATTTAGAATCAAGAAAATAAACCAAAAATTATTTGAAAGTATTTTGTTTTTTTTTCGGTGTCTAGTTTACATTCTTTCTCGCTAAGTGCGTTGTTCAAAATAAACAAGAGCTTAATACAAAACAAAGCTGATGACGCGTTCGTTTACGTGGGTGCACACTCACCGGGGTTCAGCTGAAAACCAGCGCTGCAGCCTGCAGCCCTGGTTACAGAGCTACGGCACATGCTGAGCTGAGTCCTTTTGGCATCACACTACAGCACAACGTCTCTAATTTTTCTCTCTTCTTCTATTTACGTTTTTACTGTGTTTTTTTATATCAATAAATGTTGTGAGTTTGAGTTTGAAATATTTTGCAGGAACAAAACTTTAAATATACTTAATTATTATATTTATATTATTATTAGTCAATTTCTGAAGAAAATCTTGATGTAAGTAAATGAAGATAATAATCACAATATATTTTAAGAGCGATTACCTGCTGAGCTGGAAACGTTGCATTTTTGTTAGTTTTTCTCGATTATTCCACAAAAATTTAATGAAAATTCAAAATGTTGTCTGATAGAACTCTTCTAAAAGCAAACTAGAATTAAAAACTTGTCACCGAGTGCTACATGAGTTTTAACTCTGCATAAGTAAATAAGATTCTTAAAATTTACAACTACACTCTGCATAGCCGGGGAATTAGAAAAATCGTTACTTAACCTGATTGCTGTCAAGTAGGTAGTTGTGATACCGAGAAACAAGATAGAATCACAATCAACTTACCTATTAGTAGATGGATAATACTTGAATTCAAAATTACCTTTTATTATCCGTCTGTCCTCAAATCGAGATGACCTCTGAAGCTCTTTCTGCTATAATAACAGTGGAGAGGAAAACCTTTTAGTTCAGTCAATTTAATCATAAAAACATTTTTATTTTAAGATTCCACTGTCGCATACACTTCAGAGCGCAGATGAAAATTGGCATTTCTTTTTATAGCTATTATGTAAATTTTATCCTCCCTCTTCATGTACACATTACAGATCTATCCATGCATATGTAGGTATACAGTTTTGATAAAGTGTTATACAGGTATTCAAATATTGGCATCACAAGTGTTCACCAACATAACATACTCACTCACACACATATACACACAACCTCAACTTACATGGAATCATAATTAGATCTAGATTAGATTAAGATGAAAGTGCTTACCAGTGTCTCGAGCTCCGAACCACTGTCCTTCATATCACAACAGGGTAACCTAGCATGAAGGCCAGGGAACAATTTTACTATATTTATAATAGCAGGCCCCGTATATTATTAATTTTTGATTTCATATTGTTATTTCTTTTGTAAGAGGCTTATGATATATACTTTTTATTATTATTATAATGCTTACTTAAAAATCATTTGCCTTTGGGTCACGTAAGGACCTAAAATAGTAACGCGCTGATAACGTTTCAGTGGCTCGTAGGCTTTTCATGACTGCATTATGACGGGTTTATGGATACACCAATAAAGTTATAGAGCCTCGTTTTAGGCTTTAAGCGTACTTTTACCCGTCATATAAAATGAGAGAGAATGTTGTCAACGTTTAATTTAAGCGAGGAATTAGAATAGTTGCGTCTTTCCCGCTGTGTCTCAGCAGGTATAACATTTGATCATTAGCTGATAAAAACGTAATCTGGATCTAACGTTAAGTCTGATTTGAGCTTAAGAGTTATCAATCCAGAGTTTAATCTTGCAAGTGGTTAGAAAGCTTTTATAGTATTTTATGCAACTGTTGTATAAGCAATTCGGCTCGTATCGCTACCTACGCCAACTCGCGTTTTAAGACCAAGTTATGCAACGTTGCATACGTTGCACGAAAGCCGCTTCTGTTGTTTTTTTTTATAAAAGAATTTCCGTATACTGCCTCTACAGTTGGAATAAATATTTGTTAAATTGAATGAATTTGTAACAAATCTGTAATAGAAATCTTAATAAAATCATATGTAAAGGTTTAATAACATTTATTATAAATTATGCGTTTTATGCGTTTATTGTTCAACCTTTTTAATGACCCCAAGATGAGGTTTTTTGCAGTATTAAAAAATAAGTATGACATATTTTATAAGAAGTTCTCAGTTCAAATTACAACGCATGTTATGAGTATGAGATTTGTATTGTACCTACTGGACACTTTTTTATGTTTTTAAATGTGATTATTATATTTGTTTCTTAATGATCGGATTACTTATATTTAAAAAATTGTGTTTGTTTTCTCAGGATTCTAACCTAGAATCACTCGCTATCGCTCGTGATTCAATTATAGAATCCTTCGCTTACTCAGGATTCAAATTCAACACTCGCATCAAAAAACAACTTTGCTCTCTTGTTGCACAAATAACTATTCTAAGACTAAGTACTTTTAAATAATCATCATCAGGCCAGTTTTCCTTTTCTACACACATCTGACACATTCAACACGGTATGAAAAGAAATATGAATGAAGCGAATGAGGGCTATCGCGTATGAATTCGCCACTAGAGGCGCTAGTGTAGCGTGAGGTCTCCGAAATGTCAAATCTCATAGTTTTTGGGTGAGCTACGCGGGTTTATTTATAATTAGAATAATTTTGTGAATATTTTGCAATACCTGAAATTAATTATGGCAATTATGCGTTCCGGGGCAATGAATATCTGTGTTTTGAGACAGTTTTGTCTTTCGGAAACCTTTGTTCTCCCTTTTTCCAAACAAAACGGGGACTATGCAACATTGTGGCATGCTCGATATTTTTATGGTACGATTTTAAGGTGTGTTAAATATGATTTTAATCCAAACATTGTTTTCACGCCCGTAATAACAGACTTTGAAAGCCACACTTAAAAACCTCACGCAACAGTGCGCCATCTAGTGAGTGAAAAAACGATAGCCCTCATTACGTTTATGGTTAGTTTTTTTTTTATTCATGCCAACTTGCCAGTGGCGCGATCGCTTTTAATACTTTTCAAGACAAACAACACTTGTAATGAATGAAAAAATGCTCAATTTAGGACTAAGCATTACCTAGTAAAATATAATATTCTTTGTTTACAAAATGTTAATACTAAATTTTATTTTTGAATAATTATTGATTATCGAAAATACAAACTGAAATATAGATGCACAGAAAAACCAGAAAAATAAGACCAGCGCTGGGGCTACGGCATAGACGTCGCTAGTGTCGCTGCTTAAGTGGCTAAATAAGAAACAACACAAGCTGAGATATGAGGTGCATACGAGAAATTCGTGTCTGTATCGTGATCCAGCGGTGGTGTAGCGGTATAGCACACGGCACGGAATGCGGAGGACCTGGGTTCGATTCCCAGCGCTGGTCTTATTTTTCTGGTTTTTCTGTGCATCTATATTTCAGTTTGTATTTTCGATATAAGTTTTACGGGATGACCGTAAAAGTAACAAAAAATTTTAAATTGAAAAAAAAAATACAAAAAGATTAAAAAAAAAAACTTGATTATTGATTAGTAACTGAATAAAAATGTTGTGAAATAATTTCATTGTATGTTGGTAATACTGTATTTATTCAAAATAGAAGTTAGAAATCCTAAATTTAAAAAGTCAACTGTCAAAGCAAGGTCGTTGAACTGTATTATAATAAATTTCAAAGCAATTAAAAGCGTCCATAAGTGTGCTTTTATGAGCCAAAGAGTCATAGACTTTTTCCCGACTTATTATGTATATCATTGTATTCGTGTTAAACTGGGACACCGCATTGTTAGATAAACAATATAAGAAGATGTATTCCCTAGACATAGCCCCGAGCTCGGGAGTCTTACGTCACGTTAGGGTTAGGACTACTTCAAAGAACATAACATCGTGTAAAGAACTAGGAAACTAGAAGTTTTGAATAAACTTAGGAGGACGTGGTGACTCAACTTAAGCAGAGGGTCGGGAGTTAAAACACGAGCTCGGAAGTTTCGGAATTTAGGTGCGGAAATGAATTTTATATTTCCAGAGGTGGAAAAATACTGTGACGTGACACATTGCAAAACAATTTATTGGCATTCAAGTGTAAAATATTCAATTTACAGCAGGCTTGGCGGCATTCTATCTCAGCGCTATCTAATTATGAAAGAAAATGTCGTGTAAATATGTTTTAAGTAAATCCAAGTTTAGCTGCGATTTTTAAACTGTTTCTCGCAGTTGAGACCTCTTGAATTCAATAAAGAGATAAAGAAGTGTCCGGAGAGGGCTTAGGGAGATCATTCGCCTTACGGAGCCAACGAGAGTGCTCGAAGGCAGTGACCGGCTTCGGCAAAGAGGCCAATCCCGTGTGACAACTATTATCTGATTGATTAATATTGGTAAAACAGTGTTATTTGGGCGTCTAAGTGGTAGGACGTGGTATGTTATTATATTCCCTTCGAAGTCTGCCCAATTAAGAAAGCCACCATTTTAGTTAAGAAAGAAGTTAACATTTTAAAGCGAGGATTGTGTTTTTCATGAACCAATAGAAACGCTTCATTTACCTCGCCTCGCTCTTCCACCAGAGATGTGATCACCAAGTCTGAAGTCGGTGCCTCAGCACGAGCCAGCCGGAGTGATTGAAGCTCAATATATAGTATGTAGGTGAGGTAGACGACTATAGGTCTACTCCTGCTGGCTCGTGCTGAGGCACCGACTTCAGACTGGTAGAAAATTATTTTCATGGTTTTTGTAGTCGGTTCAATTTTTTGTTATAAAATTATTGTGATGCTGATTTTTATTTCACTAAATTAATGTTCACTTTTTGTTTCAATTTTGCTACGAAAAAAAGTCAAGTTACGAAAATATTGGAATCTGTCCACATTTTACCCACAGCGAGTGAAATTGTCAGAAAATCCCATCCTAACTAATAGCAGTTGAATCGCACAGTACTAGATTTCAGTCCCGTGCTAGCTCGCTGGTTTACGAATTACTACGAGTAAGCTATTGCAATATAGCAGCCTTAGATAACCATCGACCTTGGGCTAGGCTGACCTGGGAAACCATAATCTAAGTGGTAGGAGGTGAATTATTGTTATCAGGAAGGTCAATAACTCTTTTATACATTTTCAAAGCTTCATTGGACCCCGAACCGAGTTCAAGGCTAATATGGCACGCTAGAAGTAATGCCGTACAAAGAGCCAATACAGCACGCTTGCGGGGGTTGCCGGGTGTTACTGCGTACAATTTGACAGTAAAGAAGGGCGTGTTTCGCGAAAAATGAAACGACAAGAAATGATGACGTCACTAACTAAACATTACGGAATTCATTGTGACGAGTGACGAGCTAAATTCCCTTCGAATTAGGTATGTGTAGTAGAATTAGGTAATTACTGTAAAATTGATAATTTTAGAATCCAAATGATTATTATTAGAAATAAAGTTCATAAATTTGTACTACACAAAAATAAAGTGAGATAAGTACTTAGTATAAAATAAATACTATCTCACTCAGTTCAAATCCCAAATCCAGCTAAGTTATAGAGGTAGGTTAGGTACCTCCTGATACGATATTGATCCCATTATGGATAATCAATGACCACTTGGCAGGATCTCTTTAATTTTACATTAAGAAAGGCTTTTAAAGTCACTGAGCAGCGACTGGAGTGTTATCGGGGAATCCGTCTTGATAACAATCGAGGATATCCTTTTCAATTTTCACGCGCGAGAAATTGCCATTTTGATTAATAGTGCAGAACCGCACGTCGTGCTCTCGGTGACAAATCATCGGTCGTGAAAGGCAAGTACGTGATGCCTTATAATAATAATAATAATATAATTTATTTAGTTTTATATTATTATTTAGTATTATATTATTATTTATTTGTTATTTATTAGTTTTAGTCTTATATTTAGTTTTAGGTCACGAAGACGAAAACCCGACCGGTTCTAGACTAGAACTGATGCCAAAGATTATACTGAAATGAAGCAAAACTTAAATACGTATACAAAGGACCTAAAACTATCATGTTCGTAATACTCGAATTATGATTTTTGTATTAGATGTGTTAAGATTTAACAATATATGAACATCTTTATTATCACATGAGTCGTGTGAGATAGCAACATGTAAGTAGTTTCTTCTCACTGATTAATGTGAAAAAAAAACATGAAGTAATGAGAAACAAATCTAGATTAGACCAACTTTCGTTCGTTAAGATCAGATTAAGGATGATGTAGCACCCAAGTACACTACGGTTTTTACTGGGAAAAATTATTTATGTCGTATTTAGTCCTATTAAGAATTAAACATAATTAGGTATAACACCCAACTCGTGGTAACTTTGCACTTAAATCTAACAATCTGATTTCGATAGGTTGGTTGTCATTCTCGTAACGGTTCCGGGTTTGTTGAATGGAACCATCCTTTGAGGGGTTGGTAGGTATATTATTTAACGGTTTACACCGGCTCAGGTGAACGGTCACCGTCTGGTCTCTACGCGAACCTAATTTGGAATTTCAGGCTACCACCGCAATAAACATGCCACCGGACGACACCGGACATTTATTCAACATCTAGGTATATATACTCTTTAGTTGGGAAAGTGAATGTGCTTTTCATGTAAGTAGAGCCGGTGCGGTGTGGACACTATACCTTCCGTGGTTTCTTTAATCGTGTAAGCTCTGGTTTGCCGAGCAAAGTACATTATGAACAATATGTTTACTGTACTTATCCATACCCTACCCATTTCCTTTATCAGCTTTTGGTAGCAGAGAAGCAAGGTAAAAATATTGTAGTTCATTTAAATATATAGACGTCCGCAGAGTAATATCGTTATGTTCATTGTGTTCAAAAGACACACAAAAAAGTGGAGCAAATATTTAAGACGATTATTTTTTGTCTTTGAAGTGAAAGCAAGAGATCTCTCGCTTTTACTCCAGACTCCGTATGATAGCTATGATGAAAACAAAAACCACTAAAATATAAATATATATATTAAATTGCTGCAAAAGTTTCAGCGGCAGAACAAAGTTAATAATTAAGGACGCGCTAATTAGGGATATTAAACCTCTCAGAGCGTGGTATGAATTTATTATCAGGTGCTACGGCACAGGCTATTTAGCAATTCAGCGCCATTAGTAGCCCGTAAGGCGGGGTTATCAAACTTATCAACCGGAAGTCATAGAATCATCACACTGACGATTTGATCGTCAGTATTCCACGCACATCAGACGTCAGAAACATGGAATAAGAATATGCAGAACAGAAACTACTGAACCAATTTTAGGGTTGCCAACCGTTGCAAAAAATCCCTCGTACTATGCAGCTAAAAATCTCGTATTTTGACTTTCAAACCTCGTACATTTAATATTATGCATCTAAAACGTGCTAAAACCAAAATTAAGGCATATTAAACTATTGGATTTAGGACTTTGTACTCAATTAAATAAACTATTGCAAGTTTCTTACTAAATAAAACATCATTTTGTATCTCAAAAAATCTTTTCTCAAGACTCAAAATTCAATTAAAATTACAAAAAAAACTAAATTTGTCTGTATTATTACAAATCTTTGCAAATAATGGTAGTACAAAATGTGTGTATGGCCATATTAACAAAATCTCGTACATAATTGTACGAGGTCGATAGTGTCCTCGCATCTCGTACGGAGGGCCACAAATCTCCTATTTGTACGAGGAACCTCGTACGGTTTGCAACCCTGACCAATTTTGATAAAATTTGCATTGTTCCCTAAGTTAGACCATACCTAGTCTAACTAAAAAAGTTTTTTTGCAATCCGACATACTTCTTGAGATATACGCGGACGCAAGCATGCAAATATACATAATGTGTAAACACTTGTGAAATTTAGCACGCATGTTTAAAAGCTGGCATAGACTAACATATACAAAAACTGTGCAATTCTGAAAATACTACGTACATAGTACAAGTTGGTTGATAAAAATAAATCTACACCCCAATCCGCACTGGGCCCGCATGAGAACTACGATCCAAGCCGATCTGACTAATAGTACCTATGTGCTTACTTTAGTGCAATAAATATGTATACCAACTGCTCGCCTTTTGAAACAGAAATTTAAAACACGAAAAACGACGATTGTTCGAAAGAGTATTCAAATAGTTCTTGTAAGTGTAAAGTCTGTTAGAGACAAAAGGCAGCCCCATATCTCTCGCTCACCTACATTCCATTCATCGAGCAAGTTCTTTATGCCATGGAGTTCAAGACGACGTGAACAGATAGCACGTAATGTAGCGCCAGGGAAGGCAAATGACGGAAATTGCATTTTCAACTTATAGTGTACCTAAAGCAAAGTTTGATTTCCCTTTATTAGATTAGATTGCAACTGGTACGGAAACTCGTGGTGGCGTTGGAAAAAGGATTTCCGATGAATCTTTTATTTAAAATTCAAGTTGAAAGTTTTTATAGCGGGTTTAAAATGAAGCCGCAGAAGTTAGACTACAGTGCAGCATTTTAAGTCGCTGTACTTAAGCAAGTAGCTTTTTCTTGTCCTTAGCTAGCGCTTATTTCTACGTTAAGTTTTTTCAGCTTTTCTCTTTCGAGAAACCACGAAGGTTCGGTATATAAGTACATAACATATATAAATGTGACGCACGTAGAATTATGTAACACGTGTAGGTGTTTTCAGTTCAAAAGTTTTAGATTTTACGTTAGATGAGAAAAATGTCGAGAACCAGACTGCAAATTTTCGATATATTTATTCGCAATATTCTTGTTGTCCTTAGTGCACAGTATCTGAGAGTCAGTTCAGTCTGATGGGGAGGCAACAAATTGTTTCAAATATCTACTTCTTTAACATCTCATCGTTAACGTCCCCTCTTAATTATTACATCACATCAAACCAACGCGTTGATTCTGTCATCACAATAAGTACGATATTTGACTATTTTTTATATGTTTTATAAATTAAAACTTCACAGTGCCTGTTATCGAATATAAAAACAATTTTTATGCTACCTTTACAAATAACAAAATTATAAAGGTTTGAAAGTCAAGATTAGACAGAGAAAGACATACTTACATGTGACGTCACACGCAAGTAGCGCCATACTTGCTACATAGAGAAAAGCGTTTGAGAAAGAGACAGGTATATAGATTATTCAAAAAATCATTATAAATCCAATTTTCAATCGATTTAAGTTTTCTCTTCGCTAAACACTGTACATCTATATTTTCATAATAATATATAAGACATGGCAAATTCAGGAGTTGTCAAATACCGTATTTTAAGGTGTATATTTGTTACGGGATGTAGACCGTGATTACCTTGTGTTCCCGATATTTCGACTTTTTTTTTTATTCGACTGTATGGCAAACGAGCAAGTGGGTCTCCTGATGATAAGAGATCACCACCGCCCATAGACACCTGCAACACCAAGGGGATTGCAGATGCGTTGCCAACCTAGAGGCCTAAGATGGGATACCTCAAGTGCCAGAAATTTCACCGGCTGTCTTGCTCTCCACGCCGAAACACAACAGTGCAAGCACTGCTGCTTTACGGCAGGATTAGCGAGCAAGATGGTGGTAGCAATCCGGGCGGACCTTGCACAAGGTCCTACCACCTGCAAAAACGTACATCGTAGTTGGTAGACGGGTAACATTCTCTCGCACATTTTCTGCAGTCTACTCGTGATGCATAATGCATTAAACTGCGTCGAAATATCGGGAACTCATTAAAGATAATCAAGGTCTTCATCCTGTAGGTAACTAATAACATCTTAACTAGTGTATCATTTATCATCATATAAGCTGGATGACGAACACTTTTTATCAAGGGCCTGCCACTTAGAACGCCACAATGAACATCAACTCGCCATTTGCATTTTAAGGGGCATCGCGAAACATCTTGGTTTCAGGCATTAACAAACAGCTTAATTGTCGAGCACCCCTCTACATATATCTTCGCATATCACAAGGTTCCATCTCGAGGTCGTCCAAGGATATCCGCCTTCTACTCCCCTGCGCCGTCGCAATCAATTAGCGACCACAACCATGTTCAACCGGCGGTGCGGCAACCGAATTCTCTGTACACTGCACGGTCAAGACGTTCACCACATAACGGTCCATTGGCAACACACGCAATGTATTAGAAAATCCATTGCCGCACGCATAGACGTGGCCAAGTCGTTACTCGTCTCTTTCTCGCTATCCTTTCCTTATTATGTCTCTTGACTTGACGTTTATTGGATCAATGTCGACGATTTATTCTGCCGAAATGGCCCAGGTGTGGGCGTTATTCGTTTTCTAATGAATACTGTGTTAACTGACTGTTCATTTCAGATTCTGTTACTGGGAACCTATCCCACAACGGCAATGAGCTTCTCGGCGAATTACGTTGGCATTGGCATGGCACGCCTATTTGACGATGCAGCTATTTATAAATAAAAATAAATCAGATAGCAAGCTAGAAAAGTATTCCAAAGGGAATGGTACCTCATATCCACAAATCTGTTTGGAATATTTGAAGTAGGTAGGTAGAAAAGTCTCTTGAGATCAGAGGCTGGATTTTGTGAGACGAATTGTAAGGCTCACGTTAATTCTTAGATTTCGTAGCGCTTACATATTCTTATTTCAAATTATTTTAGGTGAACTTGGGAATATCCTTGTGCCTGTTGAATCCATACTATCCTTACTAATGTTAAAAATGTGAAAATATATCTGCCTGTCTGCCAACGTCTTCACGCAGTTTGAGACCCTGGGAAGGGCAAAAGATTGCAGTTTCCGCGGGAAAGCGATGAACAAAGAATAATAATATTAAAAACTACTACACCACATTTTTTAGAAGCAACCTCAACTGTAAAAGCAAATTGCTCAGCACCACTTGGCGAGAAAGCCGGCGTAATAGTCTATGCAGACTGAACAAACACATACACGAATACGCGATTATCCGACGGTTAAGGCAGGGTTTCATGCCTCGCCCGAGCCCGGGGCTAGCGGTCGTTAGTAGCTATGTCAGAGAACCAGTAGCTGTGTCAACTAAGTAGGAATTCTAACGTTTTAAGTTCAACATACTTTGAGCAATCCAGAGGAACGCTTATTGAAACGATATCACTCGAAAATACCAATGGAAAGTGATGAGATTGACGACAAATTGAGAAATTGTGCTGAATTTGGAATACGAGTAGAGTAATAACTTAGTAAATCAATAGATAATGAAATAGGCCTTCCACTTTCCACTTAATCCTTTTCTATATATTATGCTTTAATAAGTGTTGAAGAGCTCTATGACAGACTAAACTAATTGTAAGCAGAAAATCCCAGTTCCATCTGATCAGTGTCTTTGCAGCTTTATTACTACCCTGAAGCTAATTCTCGTAAGCGTTAAGCTTGATTAAACTGCAGTTGTGTATTCAAAGCGTCGACCTATTTAGACGATAGCATTAAAGGTCTACTTGTAATTTTTCATTGCGTTTTGTACTGTTACTGTACTGGTTAGAAAGAGCGACATGAGTTTGGCATGAGCCTACTGTTTTACGTTTGATGTGGAAGGGATCACAAGGACCGGGTGTAGGCTACGGCCGCCACGGGATACCCCATCTATTCAATGTCTCTATTCAAGTGTCGTAAATTTATGTAAACATCGGGCGAATGACGTGAACGTTCAAAGACAGGTATATTCCAGGTAACGAAATGCGAATATTGCGAATATTCTCGGATTGCTTGGATTTTTTTTCTTTCTTTACCTCACTTAAAAAACGTATTAGTGTCACCACAAAAACTTAGACGGTCGTTGAATATGTGTTTAAATTTAAAACATATCAGTTTGTACAAAACTTTATTTTAAGCATGTCTAAGATATATTACATTTTTGTGGGCCAAATACGTTTAATACAGATAAGAGATGTCGCTACTAAGCAATCAAATTATGATTGGTTTTTTGGAGTCTATTTGTATTTTTTATTTCTACTCCAAATTTGTTACTTTTACAGGTATCCCGTGAAACCATATCGAAAATACAAACTGAGACATGGATGCACAGAAAAACCAGAAAAAGAGAACAGCGCTGGGAATCGAACCCAGGTCCTCAGCAATCCGTGCTGCGTGCTATAACCCCTACACCACCGCTGGACAGGAATCTAGACACGATTTTTTTTTTATATCTCAGGTTGCTTATTTCTACTACGCTACTTATGCAGCAGCACTAGCGACATCTATGTTCCGCTCTCATCGAGAGACGTCACACTCTTTCGGAACCAACCGCTCACCCAGACAAGAGATATTATTAAGAGTTATTATTTGGTATTTTCGATATGGTTTCACGGGATACCCGTAAAATAAATCATAATTTGATTGCTTAGTAGCGACATCTCTTGTCTGGGTGAGCGGTTGGTTCCGAAAGAGTGTGACGTCTCTCGATGAGAGCGGAACATAGATGTCGCTAGTGCTGCTGCATAAGTAGCGTAGTAGAAATAAGCAACCTGAGATATGTATGCATAGGAAAAATTCTTGTCTAGATTCCTGTCCAGCGGTGGTGTAGGGGTTATAGCACGCAGCACGGATTGCTGAGGACCTGGGTTCGATTCCCAGCGCTGGTCTCTTTTTCTGGTTTTTCTGTGCATCCATGTCTCAGTTTGTATTTTCGATATGGTTTCACGGGATACCCGTAAAAGTAACAAATTTGGAGTTGAAATAAAAAATACAAAAAGACTCCAAAAACCAATCATAATTTGATTGCTTAGTAGCGACATCTCTTGTCTGGGTGAGCGGTTGGTTCCGAAAAAGTGTGACGTCTCTCGATGAGAGCGGAACATAGATGTCGCTAGTGCTGCTGCATAAGTAGCGTAGTAGAAATAAGCAACCTGAGATATGTATGCATAGGAAAAATTCGTGTCTAGATTCCTGTCCAGCGGTGGTGTAGGGGTTACAGCACTTATAGCACGCAGCACGGATTGCTGAGGACCTGGGTTCGATTCCCAGCGCTGGTCTCTTTTTCTGGTTTTTCTGTGCATCCATGTCTCAGTTTGTATTTTCGATATCACAATAACGTACAGTAACATTACAGTTAATAGATATTATTATATACCCAGTCGACCGTTATTCAGTTGGTATAATTTTTTTCTAAATTTTTGAGAACAAATGAAGAGTAAAGGTCTACAATTGCAAATCTATCAACGCGAAATCAGGAGCGAAGAGACGTCGATCGGGTCGGGTTTGTTCGGCCAACCGATTCCGCCGCAATAGATGTGAGGCCTTTGGGCCCCCTGAGTCCACTGTATCAAAACGTCCAATGCACCACAATGACCTAGTTACAGCAATGATACAGTTATCAGAATTCGGACTAAATATATCGAAATATCAAACTGTACCGCAATGTCGATGTGAAGAGTAGAAATTTTAGTAGAGTGGATGTTTGGGTAACTAGAGTGAACGTTTAAAGGAGAGTGGACATTTTATAAAATGGACGTTAAGACGTTATACAGTGGATGTCTTGATACAGTGGTCAGTGTGGATTCACATTCCTTTGCCTTGTACAAATCCATTTTCTAAACTGAGCCATGTTGATGGTAGCACGTGGTTGTTGTTGCAGGCGCGATCCCGATGGTGACGGCGACGGTGCACTGTGCGCCGGCGCTGCTGCGGTACTTCGTGCTCGCCGTCTACTCGCTCGGCAGCATGCTGGGCCTTTATAAGGTAAACTTATCCTCAATCACACCTCACTCTATCCTATCCCACTCTAAATTACATTTAATTTTAACAGTATTAAGTTTTATGACGTAACAATATTAATTAATCAACCAACCAACTAAGCCAACTAAAGACTACCTAAAAAATACTATACTAAAATACTATTATTTGAGGTAAAAATAAAAGTAAACAAAATAATAGAAAACTAAAATCAAAACTAAAAATTTCAGAAAGTGTTATGTTTCAGTTCCTAAAATTTTACGCGACGCTATCCATCTTCTTTGTGAGCACTAACAATCCAAAAGAAGTTGGATATAGGTATAGATATGTAAGTTTGTACATAAAATTTCACTTTACTAAGTTTTGATAAAGTACACAACTGGCTCAGAACAACGGTGCTGAAACAACTGAGATCTCAAGTAATACTTAGAGCCAAGAACCTGCTGTTTCCATATTTAAGCACTTTTAGTATTTTAGTACTAAGTACCTAAGTATGACTACGAGTAAGAGCGCTCTAGTAGTGAGCGCCAACCAGTAATGCTCGAGCAATCGCTTGCCAGTTGGCAGGCCAGGCCAGATCGATGGAATATGGGGCTTCCAAAGTCGTAACATTCTACGGGTGGGTGTGTTTAACTTCGTTCAATGTGTCAGTCTTTTTACGCCTACTACCTGTGCTATGTCCACGTACTATTATTGTACATAAGTACCTATATTGCCCTTTACAGTGGAAGTGTGGATGTTTCGTTGAATTAATAGAGGGTGTCAAGAATCACTGCTGAACTTCTATGTCTTCCTTGGGATCCATAGACATGAGTTTATGATTGTATTTGTAAGAAGCGCTTGATACAGAGTGCAAAATTCGAACTTCATATCTTGCCGTCCCCTGATGCTAATATTATTTAATATGAGTGAAAGGGACGGTACGATACGTACTTCGAGGTACCGCATCACTGGATTTCAAGTCCAGTTTAGACCTGCAAGAAATTACAACGCTGCATGCGCTCGATTGACCACTTCAAACTCCTTCGCCTTACGGCCTCGCAATGTAATACAACTTACAAAAATTTTCTTGCAAGTCTAAACTGGGCTTAAAAGACGCAGTAAGATAAACCTGCTACGGTAGGTCTATACATACTACTGAATCATTCAAACAACACCGCCACAGCTTCGGATGAATGCATTCACATATCTGACGGTTGTGATATTGGTTTCCGCATCGGCATATAGCTGGTATGCTGTATATATACCTTGCACCGGGAATTGTGTGAATGCGAGGAACCAATTCCAAATGTTCTATTGTAGTAATACCTACTAGTAGGTACTTGGTTCTATTGACTGATAATCTAATTTGTAATCGTAACGTCGTAATTTTATACTTTTATTTCACCTTATTGTTTTTTTTTTTTCGTTTAAATGGAGTGTTATGTATGATAGTTGTCATTGAAAATTTTTAAGTATGAGGTTTTAATCCTGAAACAAGTATTTTCATTTCTTTCAATTAAAAATATAACTATTCTTGGCAATGGGTACTTATCATAATGCTGGCGATAATTTCCAGCGCTGATTTTCAGCCCGGTCCTTGTGCCGGTCGGTCTGGTAAGGATGGCCGCAACTACCTATACCTACTTAGATAAAGAAAAGCAGGACAGGCAAATATTTATTCAGTAGATGTGCAGATGTGTATTTCGTAGCCAGTTGTAGGTATGTTAAACATATATTTATGTAAGGTGCTGTAAAACTAATCGGGAATATTTCAGCAAGTGGTTGGGTTAGTTTGACTGAATATCCCTGTAAATGTTTTTTAGGGATTTTGTAATTATGATTTATTAATCAATGTTCAAAGTGCACTGCACCTATACAGGGGCGTTCAGTTCACAATCAGTCACACTAATCCAAAATTTGTATGAAAAATACGAACATTATTATTTATCTATTTAAGTACATCTACTAGTTGCTTAGTTTGAGACTAGGTCAACTAAATTTTGGAAAAGTAAAATAGAAAAATATAATATAATATAATATATAGTATATATAATATATAGTCTGTACGTAAAATCTAACCAAGTCAAATCCTGAACTCGCAGTAACAACATCCCAGCATGGCACACCTATTAGATCACAATTCTATTGTCGGCGAAGTCAACTACGACGCGTATTCCTAATATTGAACTTAATTGGCACTCACTACATATTTATGTTTTTTATAGAATATATCATGTAAACCAGTTTGTTGTTTTATGTGTGGCATGTTTCGTTGGCGCAGGCGATGCGCGCGTGGTCGCCGTGGGAGCGGCGGCTGTGCTTCGCGGCGCCGTTCTGCATGCGCGTGCTGCTGGCCGGCGCGCGCGCCGCGCGGCTCGGCGGCGGCGACCCGCACGCTATCCTGCACGTGTTCCTGCAGGCGAGTACACATACACACACACACACACACACTCACTCACCAAACCTTATAATTTATTGAGTCGGTGTTACTTTACGGAGGTCCATTCCATATTGATAAACAATAAGTGGCGTACATTGGGTCAATTGCAGGGTAGGCAGCGATAGCTCGCGTCGCAGCTGCACTTTGCTTGCTCACCTGCAACAATACAATACACCCCGTACAATAGCTACGTATTTGCAACAAATCTGGTATTTAGCATGAGGCATGGTTAACAGTTGTGATGCTATGAGGATGAACTCTGGTCTAAACGCGACAGTGCACAGTGTAGTGTGGTACTCGTATATTGTTGATAATTGAGTTTGTGTGATTTGTGTGTTCAATCTTACAGTGTAGAGAGATGGAGGAGTTGCATGAACATACATTTGTTGCATATAGACGTAGTCATCGTAAGGTCGCAGGTGAGGTAAGTAATTGTTTATATTTCACCAAACCTTATAGGTACAGTCAAGTGCAAAAATATGGACTTATTTATCTAACCCTTGAAAAATATGTTCCATAGTCTGTTATTCCGGCGTAATAAGGCCGTGGTAATATATTTTTGAGTGGTTCGAATCGATATATATTTTCGCACTTGACTGTACTGTCTGATAAAGTTTGGTTGCAAATGTTTACGACGACTTTCTTGGGTAAACCGTTTGGTCTAGGTATAATAAACAAGCTTTTATTGCTTGACACCTGCGTCAAATCCTCTAGCGAGTTATTTGTTCGCGCTCTATTATCGCGCTCGAATTATGTATATAATTTTAAATTATATAATTCGAGTTAAATACTCAAAATATCTTGTTTAAAACTGTATAGCTCATCTGGTTGGGTTGAAGGTACCTACCGGGGTAACCGACCTCGGGATGGACTCCTCGGTCCCAAAAATTATGCATGAACGATGAATCGCAAAATGCTTCAGCTGTCTTTGATGTATATGAAGTAAAATGTGAATAATAGTGATCGTATCCATAAGACTCAAAATTAATAGTGTTCACAGACTGTTATAATCCATTCAAAGCTTTAAGAACTTATTGGATAGATTGTGAAAAAGATTAGCGCGAAAAAATTTTAGCTCTACATATAAAGGGTTAAAGATTTCAGGGTAGACAGGCAGTGCAATTTTACTTTCTAATTACACTATGTATATTATAATACCTATGATGGATGATACGAAAGTTTCAGCCTACGGAACTCAAAAATTAATTTAGGTTCAATTTCTATATCCTGATCCTGATAGATCCTGATTTCTATGTCTGTTATCCTGTCAATGGTTCAAAGAGATAAGCTCGCCTTTGTACATCTTATTATCCTGTGTTCTGTTATTTTCATGTGTTTTTATTTCTATATTGGTTGATATTGGCTACATCTGGTATACTCGTATAATAGAGTTGAAACGAGCGAGTTCTCGACAAATCTTGAGAATATATCGGAGTTACTTTCAACTGTAATTAACTGTAGTAAGTCAGTAAGGCAATAACCGGGTGAAATGTGGCCTGCAACCACTCGCTACCAGTTGGCGGCCCGCCAATGGGGCTATTCTAGCAATAATACTAACCTAACGAACTTGCCGCTGACCTTCGCGAAACATTCTCTTGTTTTCGGTCGTACCTTCTATGATTTTTCTGAAAGAACTGACGCCGTCGTAAACAGAACGATTTGGAAACAATATTCGTTTACGCCTCAACGCGCACCAGCTATTACGTAATGCGAACTGAATTGTTTTATTACATTTAGTACCTAAACCGAGTAGTAAAATTGTGTAATAATTTCACATTAAACTGAAACCATGTTTCCGAACAGAGCGGCTGCATTTTATGGTTGGACAGTAATTTTAAAACGTTTTGTGACTTGAATACTTAACAAATAAAGTAAATAACCGGATTAGTATACGAGCACAGAATATATAATAGTACTGACGTACAGAATGGCCACGCTCCGCCCCGCACCGGTTCGAGTTACCCCACCCCTCAAGCGCAGATTGCAGGAAAACCGCAGGAAAGCAGTCGGGTGCGCAACGCGATATATGTCGGTAGCACCGTCGCACAGCACTAAGTTCGGAAGCAATAACTTTGCGAAATGGTAATATACTGTGCATTGTATGGGTGTTTGTCAACAGCCAAAGATAAGAAAAGGAGTTTTTTTTCGATTTCCGAAGGACGAAAAAAGGTAGGTAAGGTACCTAACCAACTTTAATTAGCAACATGTACAATGTACTTAGGTATTAGGTAACTGAGGAAAAAACCAATACCTAGGTTTAAAAATGTGTACCTATAATGTATAAATAGACGTCTTATATTAGTAGGTAGGTATTTGTAAAATTGATTTGTTAATTCTCTCCTATCAATAGACCAATATATATCTTATCTACACACACTATACTAATTATATAACAAATTGTCTAAAAGTATCGCGATTAATACATGAAATAACTAATTAGGTACTTACCGAATAATTCGTTCAAGTTTGTAGTCATATATTTATTGTAATGTAAAATAATAATGCTTAAATACATAGACAGACACATTTTAATTAGGTTTAAATAAAAATATATGATTAACGATTACATTTATTTACACATCTAAGCCATACCTACATACCCTATAGTACCCTAGGGTTTTGCGATAGTCAGCCCTGTGTGTCTTACGCACACATTGACGCGTGTATAGACGTCGTCGTGCCTATGTAGATTCAAGAACGCGTATTTTGTATGGCGTGGCCGCCCTGTGATACGAGTACACATTGGGAACGATTTTTAACTAAGAATAGTTTCTTTGCCGGAACTGGTGAGCACACAGGCCACTCGATCGGTTCCATTAATCGTGGTGACTCGACCGGTAATCGAGCCGCAGATTGGTTTGCACATTGCCGAGGGAAGCCTATTAGTAATTAATCAGAAGCGGTTCGCTGATCCGCCGCGCGTCGATGATTTTCGTGCGCGGGGCATTAGCGATGAGTATAAGTTTTGGTCTAATCAGCCAAAGTTCTTTGAAGCAATAAGTAATGTGGAAGTCGGAATATAAATAATATTCACACGTGGCAGGAATTACTCATATTGAAGTCGGGACATAGTATTGTATTATTTATTGTACAAATAAAAAACACATGAAATTAACAGGTAACAGGATAATAAGATGTAAAAAGGCGAATCTATCCTTTAAAGGGATCCCTTGTTTAAAGGGATCTCTTCCAGTTAACCTTTGAACGATTGACAGGATATCAGAAACATGAGTATCGCATAGTTCACTTGTATCATGAATTAATTAATTACACCCTTAAATAATCTCTCGCAATTATCTTTTATTAACACTAACAAGTATATATTTTGAGTGTAGTGCTATACATCATCTTTCTATTTTATTCGTGCGACGCATTCTGTTCGTGTTACGTAAGTTATTGCTTTAAAAAATAAAAAATAAATGGATTGAAAATAATTTTGCGACACGGTCATCCACAATAACGGATTAATCCGCGTCAGAACCAAATGCATGATTCCATTTACCCGGTCAAGAATGTTCAGCCGCGGTGCCAGCGCTTGACCCGAGTCAACCCTCTCAAAACGAAATGATATAGTTGCGTAACGAGGGTCGTTCTATTACTATAAGCTCAGACAGATAGCTATATCTTAATAGTTTGAAATGAGATGGCTCGCCATCGACCACAGCACCGACCGTGATTTTTACCCGACTGCAAGGAGAGGTACATAATATTTGTAGGGTTCCGTAGCCAAAATGGCAAAAACGGAACCCTTATAGTTTCGCCATGTCTGTCTGTCTGTCTGTCCGTCCAAGGCTTTGCTCAGGGACTTTCAATGCTAGAAAGCAATAGTAGTAGCTTCAATGACAGATTTCGCATACAAAAACTATAATTTGATTGTGATTGCGAGGGGTGCGCCAAAGTTGGTATAATTTTTCAACCCCGATTATTGGAACTCCGAAAACGTTTGTCATTCAATTTTCTGTCATAATACTCACTATTAATACTTAGTCACTATTACTACCGATCATAACTCCGAAACATTTAAAACCATAATGGCAGTTGTCATAATTATCTCTTGTACTTCTTTTTTTGTCATACTTTTTTTAAGCATATTGTTTTGTACTCATAAAACTCCATTATCATATATTTTTAAAGCAGACTTATTTGTAGCTATAAACTTCACTGTCATACCATCATGGCCTGCGTTGCTTTCGTTTAGTGAATAAAAATGTGATAAAATAAGTATTTCGATGACAACGCCATCAATGGGCGAAGCAATCACCATCTGTTGGATGTTATAACTGCAGACATTATTTAACCACAATAGATGTAAGTAACAGAAAAAACATTCGTCAGCAAATCAATTTTAATATATGAATTTACCCTCAATCGTCTTATAAGTTTATTAGATATCAGAAATGTAGGTTAGGTTAAGTTAAAAACTGCGACTCCCTCAAAACCATACTGCTACGCAGTAAAGTAGGTTAGGTTAGGTTAGAACTGCAACCCTACAGAACCAAACTACTGCCATTAATATAGGTTAGGTTAGGTTAGAACTGCGACCACTACAGAACCAAACTGCCACCAGTAAAGTAGGATACTCACAATTTAAGTAAATAATCTCATCAATATCATCATCTGGGCCTATTTATATTCGTTTATTTCTCCTCCATATTGATAATAATATATAAAAACTTTCACTCCAGTTCCAACATCGCATTAACGTTATATAAACGTAAAAAACTGTATCGATGTTTAAATGTTATGATTAATCAGTTTATTGAAAGAAATATGATAACCAGCATTATGAGTACAAACATATCTTAGTGACAACGTTATGAATTACGATATTCTGATAAGTGACCATTATGACCTCAGTTGGTAGTAGTAGGTACAAATTTATGACAAATAAAATTATGAAGTAAAAAATTCGGAAGAGTGATGATTCTGGCTACAAATCGGTAGCAGGGAAAAAAATCGGAGGATCGATTTTATGCGAGTCAATATGGACCCGTGATTGCGAGTGTCAAAAACGTTACGCAATAAACCGGGTCAACGATCTGACTAAGAAAAGGATAGGTACCTTACCTACTACTCGATACCATGATGCTCGATCCAGGCTTCCTCAACTATACCTATTACTGTCCAAAGATTATATAAAAAGGCTTATAATTATTACAACACGCAAGGCCATCTTTACCCGAGGGTTCAAGGGATGCATGACGCCCGAGCGCAGGGTCCTAGGGGGCACGACCCAAGCCGAACTAAGGTTCGGCTATAAGTAGCAACACATAAATACTTAGATAGATAGATAAAAAACTTTATTGCCACAACATAAACACGGCTTAGTAAATAACCAACAATTGTATTATACGCATCCTTTGAGCATTTTTTTTTCTTTAATTAAGAGGTGTAGTTTAAAAAACCAAGGTAGATTATAACGATACATAATATTTCTGCGGTCCGTAATAGGATATATAACTATAAGAAGATTAAGAACGTCTGCGTAGAAATGAGCGGTCGCGGGGCTTCGGTTAACTAACTTCACAAGGGCAGGCCGAGGTGGAAGTTCGCGATCACGGTCCCGCTTGTGTGAAAACTTTAGCCATTCCAAGTTAGACATGATGTGCAATATAAATATGCGCAGAGACTTATGGAAGGTGGAGAGTGTTTAAATGTTAACTACCTATACCTACATGTATGGATGATACAGGATGTAAACCTGAAACTACCGTGAGACTCACTCATATTAAATGATATTGACCCGGATAACTCACGGCTTAAATCGAGTTTAGCCCGACACGTTTCGGGATAATCCGTTGCCCGTCTTCCTAGGAGCAACGCGACTTGGCGGCTGCTGCAACACGCGCACACCTCCGGACCGTGCAGGAGCACCTAGGAAGGAAGAAGGGCTACGGATTAGCCCAAAACAGTCGAGCTAAACTAAATTTTATAATATTGTATAGGATTTAATAATATTGTAAATCTGTTTACAAAAAATATACCTCGTTGAGTTTCTTGCCGGATTCTTCTCAACAGAAGTTTTTCTGAACTGGTGGTAGTTTTTTTGACATTAATAAGTGCTTGTTATAGCCTAAATTGAATAAAGATATTTTGACTTTGACTTTGAGATTTAAGCCGTGAGTATTATCCGGCTCAATATTATTTAATATAGGATGTAAACCAGTTTTTTTTTTTCATGATATTTACACCAGATCAGGTTTTGAACATGAAACTACCGTGAGACTCACTCATATTAAATGATAATTAAATTTTAATAATTATTTTTAATTTTTGACATTTGGAGGCTTTTTACACCTCCGAAGATTGTATAATTTAATTAATTAAAATCGTTTTCTTTGACATTCTGAGACTATAAACATCTCTGTATTATTTAGATTAGGAATTGTATTTATTATTAACTCAGGGACTTTCTACATCCCCTTGCTATATAGTAATTTTATTATTAACTCAGGGACTTTATACATCCCCTTGCTATATTTAAGGCTGTATATTGTTAAGCTTATGGATTTTAAACTTGTATATTTTTAGTTTAGTTTCTAGTCACAGGCTCGCGACGTCTAAGTTCCCAAGACAATCCCATAAAGCTTATGGGAACGGAAGCAATACCATGCCCTCGGTACCGCTCTGCTTTCAGAGCATGATATGAGTTCGTGTGAGCTAACTTTGGGGGCGGCAGACGTAAGCTTGCCTTTGGAATCCAAAAGCTTAATGGTTACTTGACCTGAAATGTAAATTTCAGAATCATTTTTTTATTTTTATTTATGACGGTGGAAGCAGTCTACACTTCCACTGAACGTAGATAATAGTTAGTGTTTAGTTTTGTAACTAAGGAACCCCATACAACCCTGTATTTTTTTGTAATTTTTTATTTCATTTAATTGTATACTGTAGTTATTAAGTATTTTATTTGTAATTATTTATGTTAAAAAATGACTTTCTGCCAAGTTTCTTGCGGCGTATTCTTCTTGGCAATGATGGTCTTTCCGGAAGCGCTGGTAGTTTAAAAAATGACGTGTAAAAGTGCCCATTGCGGCCTGAACTGCGAGTTACTGAATAAATGATTTGAATTTTGAATTTGAATTTGATATTGTAACGGATAACTCACATCTTAAATCGAGTTTAGCTCGACATGTTAGATCAGGTTATTTTGACGCAGAAATTTTCAAAGGGAACTCTCCCTCCCGCGCGAGATGCTGACATAAATTTTGCTAAATAAAAAACCTGACAAGAGCGTGTTCGACAAGCCCGAAATAGGGTTCCGTAGCCATTACGAAAAAAATAAGTTATATTTTTCTAAGGATTTCGTAATTTGTACGGAATATTCCAAGTTTAGGTATATTTTATACCTTAGGCTGCTATTTACTCTTAAACTACTAATAATTCTCAAGCAAACTTAGCCGTTATAGTTTTCCTTGAAATTTTGATATAGTTACTACCATCATGAATTTTTTCAAATTTTTCCACCCACCGGTTTAGATTTTAGAAGGGTGGGACGGGGGATGCTCGATTTTAATGAAAATTGGCACTTTAAAGTTGAATATTTTGCAAAACAAATGACTGAATCAAAAAATCGTTTTGGCAACCCCCTAATAATTTTAAAAGACCTATCCAACGATACCACACACTACAAGGTTGGATGAGAAAAAAAATCACCCCACTTTACGTCAATGGGAGGTATTCTAAAAAAATTTTTTTTGAATTTTTTATTGTACAATTTTGTCAGCATAGTTTACATATATATTCGTGCAAAATAACAGCTTTCTAGCATTGATAGTTCCTGTCCTGAGCAAAGCCGCGGACGGACAGACAGACATAGACATAGCGAAACTATAAGGGTTCCGACGTGTTTGCCATTTTGGCTACGGAACCGTAAAAAGGGGAATAAAAACGCATTTTTTGAGTTAGTTAAATAATCTTTTGAATGTCATTATCTATTTTTCGTTAGATTTTTCGCGAGAAAGGTTTTGATAAACTGAACGAAAAACTAATAACACAATCCATGATTTAACTGTTTTCGTTATTTTTATACAAATCGAATCGAAATCTAATAAAATTTAACCGTATCGTATATTAAACCGAACATTAAGTAATCAAGAACATTGTCAAACTATCTAGAATATTTTTATGAGACCAAAAAGGAGAAGATTGGAATATAAAAAGTTGAATCAAATATTTAATTTCAAGTTAATTTCCGATATAACCTGCCTTATACCCTAACCTAACCTGACAACATCAAAAAGAATTAAAATATTATTTAGTAACCAATATAGAATAGTAGATTATTGTCGTGGCCTGGAAGTAGGCAATTGCTGGCTGAGTATGAGTATTAAACGGACGAGCTTGCGTGTCCGTTTAATTAATACGAAGCCAGCAATTGCTATTCCAGCCGAGACTAATATAAAGCTTTTCTCAAAAATGGTGAATAATTCTGAAATAGAATAAACTTTTTCTCAAAATATATTATAAAAATTAATTTTATTCCAATATTTTTCTTATGCTTTCCCGCCTTTTTTCATTAAAAATAAACTGCAGGTGTATTTTTCCACCGAAAACACCACAAGCTATTTCAGACCCAACGACTACGACTACGACTTGTGCCAACATTTCCATGGCCTTTTAACTTTAAAAAAAAATTGACTGATTGCAGGCGCGCTAATTCATTATTGTCGAGCTAGCGCGCCTGCAATCCTTTTAACTTTTTAATTTTTCGCTGACCATAAACTTGCACTTCACCTTCTGATATGGAAAGAATAATGTCAACTTTTACGGACATTTTTGAGAAAAGAATATTATTGTCTCAGTAAAATAGAATTCTAAAAGATCATCCTATTTCCGCTGAGTCTCCGGCCGGTTACAAGAATTCTCGCTTGACAAAATGTTTTCTCCGGATTTGCACAGGTGAGTGACCGTCTTAAGGGATTGGTCAACAAACTGGGCTGTTAATAATTATGTTGATCCTCCAATCCTCTTTGTTGTCCGCTTATTCCACTTAACCTTAATAACTATGTGAAAAGCCACCAACCAGAATTCTGCACAACTTAGGTCTCGCATTATGAGAAAAAATATTTTCATGACCTTAGCCAGAGTGATCTTTCGCTCTCTCTCACCTAGGATGTATTCATTTTTTTTGGATAAAGTTCCTAAAATAATTACTTATCAAGTTTTTATATAGGTCTCATACTAATATTATAAATGCGAAAGTGTGTGTGTTTGTGTTTTTGTATGTTTGTCCGTCTTTCACGTCAAAACGGAGCGACGGATCGACGTGATTTTTGGCATAGAGATAGTTTATGGGCTCGACAGTGACATACTTTTTATCCCGGAAAAATGCACAGTTCCCGAGGGAACAGCGCGCGATAACCGAATTCCACGCGGGCGAAGCCGCGGGCAAAAGCTATGTAATATAATGATAGGTATGTTACACGTGTTTGAGTGTCCACATTCCAACTTCACTCGATTTTCCAAATGATTTGATATTAACTTTATAGTTAAGTTTTACTTATGGTTATTTTTTCTTAATTCTTTGTAATCTTAGTGTTTTTTTACTTCATTCAAAATACATATGTATTAGGTACATGAACTAAGAGTACGTGCATGCAAGTATAAGCATTAGTGTTGGACTGACTGTAACTTCCTGTCTGTAACAACAATAAAGTTACTTTATTTGTAGGTACAAGGAGATTGGTAATATAACATTCGTTTGGAAATCATAAGGGGTAGAGGTATCTCGAAATCAGTAGTTACTGAAATATTGATGATGACGAAAAAATTAAATATGTACTTACAACTAAGTATTTATTTGAAAAATAAACAAAAAAGATTGAAGTTTATTAATTATTTTGCAAGGAGGTTAGAAAAAATAACAGCAAATAAATTATTGCAAAGCTGTGGTGGCCGAGTGGTTTGACCTATGGCCTCTCAAGCAGAGGATCGTGGGTTCAAACCCCGGCTCGCACCTCTGAGTTTTTCGGAATTCATGTTCGAAATTACATTTGAAATTTACCACGAGCTTTACGGTGAAGAAAAACATCGTGAGGAAACCTGCACAAACCTGCGAAGCAACTCAATGGTGTGTGTGAAGTTCCCAATCCGCACTGGGCCCGCGTGGGAACTACGGCCCAAGCCCTCTCATTCTGAAAGAAGGCCTGTGCCCAGCAGTGGGACGTATATAGGCTGGGATTATTATTATTATTATTAAATAATTGCGAGTGAAAAGCACCTTCTAAAAATATATATATATGGTGTTAAAAAAATCCTGTACGATCATTTAAACCACATTAAGGCTACTGATAACTAATACGATACAAGTGGAAAAACATCTAACCGAATGTGCAAATGAATAGGCTTGTTTCAGAGACTTGCACTGATTAAGTAGCGCGTGATTACCTTGAGCTGACGAAATAAAGCAACAACGACGTTTTAAATGCCCTTTATTTGTAAAACAACGAAAATAATACAAGTTTTTTTAATTTACATAAATCATCAACTACCTCATTTTACAAATATCGATTATAGCGAATCTGATAACGTCTAAAGTTCTGTTGAACTGCGACTCTTAAAATGCAACAAATATATAGATGTCTAGTTTCTTATGCCGTGGATTAATTATCTGCGCCTACTTATGGGGTCGAACTACTTCCGCCGTAATACATCATTTTTAGGGAATCTGTAAAATTAGAACAGCCATCAGTCAAAAACCATGGACGAAACAGTTATTTCAGTTCTAGTTCTAGTAGAATAGGGCCTCTCCATGTGTTTACTTCCTCTGAGGCCGAGACCACAGAATATATAATAGTACTCCGAGACGCAGAATCAACGAATAACTTATTTGACGTATTCTCTGAATGAAAAAGGCAGCTTTGCGTCCCAGTGTGAACCAGGGGTGTGGCGGATATCCGCATCCGCAAAAGCGGAGCATTCGCATTAAATTTAACATCCGCATCCGCATAAAATCAACAGGAACGACTTAAGGTGATTTTTCCCCCGGCAAGGCGAGACGAGACGAGGCGAGACAAGATTTGAAATTTGTATGCATTCTCGCGCGCCCGCCGCGAGCCGCCCGGGCCGCCGCAGGCGCCGCCATACAAATTTCAATTCTCGTCTCGCCTCGTCTCGTCTCGCCTCGCCGGGGGAAAATCACCTTTAGCGGCGGCGTATTTTCGCCCTTACCCAACAGGAATTTCGTTACATATTTGTGACTCGTCGCTTCCCGTGATTGAAAAAATAGCACCGACGACGAAGTGGGAATTTTTTAATTACTAAAAATAGGCTAAAAAGCAATATTTCATGGTTTTTATGCAACGAATCTTACATCCGCGTCCGTATCCGCATCCGCGGATGCCAAAAATTCTGCATCCGCAACATCCCTAGTGTGAACTGACCACACCGACCTTTAAACCTATATTAAGAAGACCAGTAGTTGTTTGCCCGAAAGTGAAAAACCCCTTAGTTGGCGGCTGCATTACTGGCACGCGTGAAGCAGCAGGGCTACTACAAAACTCGAAGTTCGTGACGTGCGGTCCCTCTCGCTCTCGTATTAAATAGTATAAGTGTCAGAAGGACCGCGCGACACGAACTTCGAGTTTCGTAGTAGCCCTGCAGGGTCGCCGCCGGATCTGCAATGCAGCTGACCCCTTGACCCAAGAGCATTTCGTGTTTTATTTTTATCAACCGGACGTTTCGAATGTATGGAACCTACTTAATGCAAAGGTCAAGATCGCGATCTTTGATATTCCAAACATCAGGCCAACCTGGTAGTTCAATTAGGTGAATATTATTATGAGAGGTCTCATCCTTCTTTTGTTTATATACTTTACTTCATCAATTTGTAAGAGTAGGTAAACAATTTGTAGAAATATTTACTCGTATGTATAGCTACATAATGTATGCTTTATAATATAATTAAATTAAGCTCATGAAAATACATATTTTGTGTTTGTTTCAATATTTGCACTAGTATACCTAGTAACAACCTTAGTAGACTTTGATCAAAGTGGTTGTACTTGTATGGGAATTTTTTCTCAATACTTATAACCAATAGGTATTCCAGATATCCGACAATTTCTAATTCCATGTAGTTTATATTTACAGAATATAATTTTTTTATACTTATACGGCTTATACCACCATTTCTTTTGTTAATATAGTTTGTTAATGTTCGTTCGTATATACTTACCTATAATAGAGTGACTGATTGACCGACTACTCGTAACAAACAACACAGCCTTAATCTCTGGACAAACTTTGGTAGACTTGTTCTTTAAGGGTCGTAAAGGTGCAAAAGATTTTTTTCGAAATTCCCACGGGATCGAGAGCTGGTCTATCTAATTTTGATTCGTCCCGCAGCAAAACTGTCAGATAGAGAAAATCCTAATAGTACTTCAGTCGTGGCGGCATCGGGGCCGATGTTTACCTATCGTAATTTATTTCACCAATAATAATATGAATACATAACACTTTTACGATAATCGATGGTGTGTGGGGACTGAATATATTGTAAACAAAACAAGTCTTGCAACTTAGTTCTTTTACCGTAAAAAGTTGTGAGATCCATGTAATAGCAAGTCGGTTAATTTATTCAGTCCCTACTTAAGGGTCCTTCCGTCTTAAGTTATAACGTACCTAATTAGCTAACCTAACAACATCTTATAGTGACCATACCAATATTATTTTTTATTTTTTTATATCAAGCCAAGTCAATATATTTATTTAAAACATCAAAGATCTTCTTAAGACAGAAGGGACTGAATAAAACGAAATAGCAAAATATTTTAGTTTTTCCTTGATTTATACACTAAACACTAAATTGTAATCTAAATTTGAAGCTTTTTTGTCTTCTAGAAGTGCCTTAGAGTTTTGATGATCGGTAGGTCAAAGAATGAGTGTCAAAATTAAGAAACTTTGACTAGTTATATTCTCTTAAACTACTGGTTCAAACTGAATGAAATTTGAAATATACCGTGTTTATACAATGCCTGCTTAGTTAATGAAAATTCAGGCTTCTAGTTTTATCCAAAACGAAGTTATAGGTGGTCGAAAATGGACTGAACTCTTTCGAGAAAAGGATGATACGGTACCTACACCCGGGCCGCTTTTTTGCTCGACTTGGCGGGGGCACTGCCGTGCCCGCAGATTTACCTACATAAGTACCTGCCTAATACACAAAACAAATGTAATAAATTCTGAAATACAGCGGTGAGGACATAGTCAAGCCGTTAAGTTCAATCTTATAAATAGTTATTCAAATTACTCGCACCAGAACATATAGGTTTCTTAAAAAAATCTTAAACAACTAGCGCCTACCTAATAGTATTCAAATACATACCTAACCTAAAACTAGTGCTTAATAGTAGGTATACTAATACTTAAGTACAAAAGACTGGCCAAATGTTGTAATGTTATCTCCAGCGATTAATGGCCATGGACACAAAACAAGGATGTCAATTGACAACAACAGACAACAAAAGTTTCGTTTTGGTAAAGTGAGAAGCGATCGCAATACGTGGCGAAAGATTATCGCAACAATCAAATCAAATTAGATCACTACTAAGTAGGTCTAAATGTAAGGTTAGTATTTCATTGAGGCGCTTAGCGCCTGAACCACCCACTCGTTAACCTTTGAAATGTACATTATGCGTTTTAAATATTCAATATGATTTATGCAAAACATTATACGTCCTGTCTGACTGTGCTACATATGTAGTTTGACCGTGCCACACAGTTTGGCCGTGTTACATGTTTGACCGTGCCACACAGTTTGGCCGTGTCACATGTTTGACCGTGCCACACAGTTTGGCCGTGTCACATGTTTGACCATGCTACAAATTTTGATCGCGCCACGTGTTTGACCGTCCCACGCAGTTTGGCCGTGTCACATGTTTGACCATGCCACATAGTTTGACCGTGTCACATGTTTGACGTGCCACACAGTTTGACCATGTCGCATGTTTTACCATGCCACATAGTTTGACCGTGTCAGTGTTTGACCGTGCCACATGTTTGACCGTGCCTCGTACATTGCAGGATGCGGTGTCGCTGGGCGGCGGCGTTATCGGCGCCATGCACATCCCGGAGAAGTGGTTTCCGGGCGCCGTGGACCGCTGCCTCAACTCACACAACATCATGCACGTGCTCGTTGTGCTCGCCGTCTACTCTATGCACCAGGTAATATCTCGTAATTATGGATGCAAAGCTACTTCTGTCTGACAACAACAGACAACGTCCGAGGGTTTCACCGAACATCACCACGGCCACTGCAATGTGGCAGAAGCGTCTGAAATCATTACTCGTTGTTAGAGTGATAAGTTTACTTGTTTTGACGACCGGATTGCCCAGTGGTTAGAGAACTGACTACGTAGCTTGAGGTACCGGGTTCGATTCCTGGTCGGAGCAGATATTTGAGTGAAAAATACGAATGTTTTTTCTCGGGTTTTGTGTACGTACCTACGCACGCTACGCAGGTTTGTCATATTTAATAATTGTCTTGTAGGTAGAAGTTGGTGTTTAAGCAAAGTCCACTTGGTATAACTTCGCTTTTAGGATGATTTCAGTGTGTACAATTATTTTTTTATTACCTACGTATTTTGTACTTTGAACACCTTCACCTATGTACATATATAGCACAGAATAACTAATAGTACTCCTATAGTATAATAGTTATTTGTTATGCAAGGCTGGAAAGTAACTGTTTGGCACGAGTGCTTATATTGAAAGCCGAGCGAGCGAAGAATTCTAGGATTGAACCACGAGCGAAGCGAGTGGTTCAAAACAAGAATCCTGAGCGTAGTCGAGGGTTTCAAAGGCACGAGATGCTAAACAACTTAACAGCCGAGCGGAACACACAATTTTTCACCTCACGACAGCGAGAAAAATAGTAAGTAAGTAAATGGAAGAAAATTAATTGAACAATCTTATAAATCAGTTTCAGATTATGCCCATGGAAATATCTCAAAATACATCCACGTTCTTGTCTCCATAAAACGAGGGTATTTCGAAATCCAAGTAAAAGTTCAGCTTTCTAGACCCAGGGTTTGGGTTAGACGTTGATAAATAAGTTACAGTACTTTTTACATTTAATTATGCAAGTAGCTAAACTTACTTACTTAAAGTTAAAATAATTATTGCTAGAATTGGTTATATTGACAGTGTGAACTTTATTCTCTCCGGTAGGTGCGTTCTGAATTTGACCAAATATCAATCTACCTATTTGTCGTTATTTTTTGTGAATAAAGACGAAAACACTTATGTAATAGAACAAAATGTTAATAAATGTTACCTATTTTTTTGGTATTAATAAATAACAACAATAATAAGAATGAAAACACTAACGCATTTATATTAATAAAATAATTTATGACAAACCACGTTTCAGAACGTGTCATTGTGCTTTTATTTTCGGGTGCGTTTCCGAATCCCTTTTCATTCATCATTTGATATCTACTTTCTTCTTGATTGTTCTATTATAGACGCATTTGGAATAATTTCAGAAAACTGAAATGACCTTTATTTTTACTAAATAAATGTTTAGTAATAAGAATTAAATAACAGATTAATTACTTAACAGATTTCAATGTTACTTCAACAATGTATGACGAACTTTCTTTGGGAAATACGTCAATATTCAACGCTTACTTCCTCAACCTTGTATCTACCCGAATTGTATACAACAAATCAACGCTATCGTACTTAACATAAAGATGATTCTAAAGCAATTTTATACGGTGAGATACTGTTCACGATAACGTTCGAATTTCAAAAACTCTTTCCAGCCAAGAGGATAAAAAGCGACTTTCCACGCAGATAAGGATAAAGAAGGCTTTTTCGAGCTATTGAGGTGAAAAAAGTTTTGTTTATTTGTAGTCGATGACTGTATTATACATAATACTTAAATGATAATAAATAATAAGTACATGTCAAGTAATAAAAAAATTATAAAAAGTTATAAAATTAGGTAAATTAAATATCAAATAACAAATAAATAAAAACTAAAACTTAAATGGTGAGATACCTATATGTATTTTATTTAAACAAACGCATTATTGAAAAGGTACAATTGAAAAATAACTTAACTATTTATACAATTCCCCCAAGTCTTGTCCCTTGAAATTAGGTAAATTAAACAATATGAAATAAAATTAAAATATAAAATGTCAAAATTTAAAAACAATTCCCTACAAAAAAACAACTTTTCTAATGTTATTATATTTATTATTTTTGTATTTTCGATAATATTATTTTATTTTACTTATATTAGGTATTATTGATGTATATTATTAAATTGTGTAATTTGAGATTAAATTTTATTCATTAAATTAAATAAAAAACAAAAAAAACTTACAAAATACGTAAATTTTATACCTACTAACTTCAGTTTCGGTTTTTGCATTGCTTGTAAGATGTTTCTCTTGATCAGAACGGATAACGGCAAGTTTTAAATTTCCAAATTTATATAAAATATTTATCCTGTGTGCATGATACTGTGGACTTTTCCATGTATAAACTTTTTATCTTACCTTAGTAAGAAGTCATAATGGCCAAGAAGAATGGAAATAAAATTTCTCACAATTTCCCAAATCTCTCCTCCGAATTCTTAGATGAGCTTCAATAATTTAAATATTTCCGCTTAATTCGTTCATTCACCAAAGTGTGGTTCTTTTCAAGGCAAGGTAGTTTCTTTCCTGCACGTGCAGTAAACTGGTATTCCCTCCTCAAAAGCGTAGTGCGTCAAAGCTCGTATCTTCCGTGCTGTTAACATCGTGATTATTGATACTATAGTACAACAGTCACGACCATGAATAAAATAGATTCTAATCGTATGATTTCACTTCAGTGTTTTCCCTAAAGAGTCATTTTATTCTTCATCCTTAGAATGTAAATCGTTTATAACATTTTCCACTAACCATACATCATCGGCGCTGACGGATGCCGACTGAAATTAAATGTGTTGTTAAGTTTTAATGAGTCACTTACGCATGACATCATTTCTAGTATTTATATTTTAGTATTAGTACAGTCGAGTGTAAACATTTCAACTTATCCAACGCTTAAACCTGTGCCTAAGAACCACAGGCTCTCGTTCAGACGTAATATGGCCGTGGTAACATATTTTTGACTGATTGATTAGTATAAGTAGATACATATTTTTGCACTCCTCTGTACCTAATTGAATTTTGTATGCTTGCAGGTAAAACATAGCATTTTGATACTTACCATATATTTGTTCCACCACTGTACCTAATCAGTTACACCTATGTTTGCAAATCAATCACTTTGACTTTGACTTTGACTTTAACCTGCCCCTGAGCGACGAGCTTCGCTCGGGATATTACTTGTATTGTGGCTCGAGCTAAATTACA